>NC_090331.1:88495474-88795474 GCF_035084215.1 Heptranchias perlo | reverse complement strand
GGTAAAACACATGCAAATTTCTGTTTTGCACTTAAAAAAAAATATAAAAATAAAGGCGGCCGTTCTTTTTCTTCTAGTTTGAGAAATTTCCCAATGACAGACTATATCCTCTAACATGCCCAAAGACAACTGGTTTCTAAAAAGCCAGGATGCCACTATTTCCAGTGGCAGAAGGGTCAGTAACGAGAGGACACAGATTTAAGGTGATTGGCAAAAGAACCAGAGGAGACATGTGCGAATTTTTTTTTTAAACGCAGTGAGTTGTTATGATCTGGAATGCTCTGCCTGAAAGGGTGGTGGAAGCAGATTCAATAGCAACTTTCAAAAGGGAATTGGATAAATTCTTGAAGGGAAAAAATTACAGGACTATGGGGAGAGTGCAGGGGAGTGGGGCTAATTGGATAGCTCTTTCAAAGAGCCGGCGCAGGCACGTTGGGCCGAATGGCCTCTTTCTGTGCTGTACCACTATGATACTATTTCTGATTTGTCAAGGGCATATGCTGTGTCATTCTATGATTCTATGAAGACCTTGTGGACTTAGAGATATAGGGTTACACATGGTTACACCTTCGTGGCAGAATAATACATTTTGCGCTGCATGGTATAATTCTCCTGCCTCTTTCAACTCACAGTAAGTAACGTCATGAGGGATCTGCTAGTTTTTATTAAATTCTTCACTTTCAGAAAACGGAGGTTTTCAAAATCTGCTTGCAACGAAAGGAGGCAGTGAAAGTTATTCCAGTCATTAAGTTGTTCACTGGGAAGTCTCTTAATGATTATTTCTGCTAGATGTACACATACATCCCAAAAGATCACAAGAACGAAGAGTAGAATTAGTGAAGCCAAATTGTCCAGTGAATCCTATTCCTTCCTCAGACAAATGCATAGTCCTTCACCGCGGTGTTAGCCGTGGCCCAGTGGCAGCGCTCTCGCCCGAGTCAGAAGGTCGTGGGTTTAAGTCCCACTCGAGACTTGAACACATAATCTAGACTGCAGTACTGAGGGAGTGCTGCACTGTTGGAGGTGCCGTCTTTTGGATGAGACATGAAACTGAGGCCCCGTCTGCCCTCTCAGGTGGACGCAAAAGATCCCACGACAATATTTCGATGAAGAGCAGGAGAGTTCTCCTCAGTGCCCTGGCCAATATTTATCCCCCAACCAACATCACTAAAACAGATCTTCTGATCATTATCACAATGCTGTTTGTGGGACCTTGCTGTGTGCAAATTGGCTGCTGCGTTTCCCACATTACAACGGTGACTTCAAAAGTACCTCATTGGCTGTAAAGTGCTTTGGGATGTCCTGAGCTCATGAAAGGCTCTATATGAATGCAAGTCTTTCTTTTTATCATGGTCTCCAGCAAACTTGTTTAATCTCCTGAGGGAAAGTTCCTCACAGTCTCTCCCTTCCTGCCAAAAAGGTTTATCAAGCAAAATTCCAGAATACCTATCCAACCTTACATCCCACATTACACGTTCTTGATCACATTTTAGTACTTCCAGCAATTTAAGAACCATCATGTTCCACACTGCATTCAATTATCTCTGCCCTTTATAACTTTCAATCATGCTCCTAACCAGATTTTAATCTGCCTTTTCTTTTAAAAAAAAGAGCATTAATTGCCACAGTACCAACTGCTTTATCAGAAACTCTATTTACACGTTCACTTATTGACTAAATACTCCCACTTGGGACATAGAAATACAAACCCAAGATCAATATTCATCACCGCCCCTTACTTTTCACCACTGTATGCTTCAATGTTGTTGACGTGGGTAAACAAACCAAAATTTACATTTATCTAAAGTGGTCTTCATGTGGCAGGATCTTAGAAGTGCTTTTCAAAAGTTAAAGGAGGAGCCCAAACAGGAATAAAGGGAGGGCAGGTAGGTGGGCAAAGGCATGGTTAAAGAGGTAGGTTTTTAAGGAGGCTTCTGGAGGCATGAAGAGAGGTAAACAAGGCAAAATACATGATTTTGGAAAAAAATTCCAGAGGGCTGGGGCACAGAAGCTGTAAGAATAGCCTCCAGTGAAGGTGTGGAGATGCCGGTGATGGACTGGGGTTGACAATTGTAAACAATTTTACAACACCAAGTTATAGTCCAGCAATTTTATTTTAAATTCACAAGCTTTCGGAGGCTTCCTCCTTCGTCAGGTGAACGATGTGAAGGGGCAGGGAATAAACAGCAATCCAAAGTCTGAACAGAGGGTCTTGACTGAGTTGGTAAAGCCATGGAAGGACACGAAAGGGAAAATGGGATCTTGAAATCAATTCACAGGGGCATTGGGATTAATGAAAGCTTGCAGATGGGGAGGAGAGATGCATGTGCAGACAAGAACTCAGTAAACAGAGTTCTGGAATAAATGTTCTCTTGGCTGGCCTCCCACCTTGCACCTTCCATCTACGTGAGCTCGTGCAAAGCTCTGCTGCCTATATCCTAACTTGGACCAAGTCCTGTTCACCCATCACCCCTGTGCTCACTGACCTTCGTTGGCTCATCCACGTTTTCAATTCCCTCCATAGCCTCACCCCTCCCTATCTCTGCAACCTCTGCCAGCCCTACAACCCTCAGAGATCTCCGTACTCCTCCAATTCTGGCCTCTTACCCATCCCCAATTTTCATCGCTGCATCATTGGCGGCCATGCCTTCAGCTGCCTAGGCCCGAAGCTCTGGAATTCCCTTCCCAAACCTTTCCGCTTCTCTACCTCTCTCTCCTCCTTTAAGATGCTCCTTAAAACCTGCCTCTTTGACCAAGCTTTTGGTCACCTGTCCTAATATCTCTTTATGGGACTCGGTGTCAAATTTTGTTTGATAATGCTCCCGTGAAGCACCTTGGGACGTTTTACTACATTAAAAGCGCTACATAAATGCAAGTTGTTGTTGGTAATTCCATTAAGGGTAGTATGTGCACACAGCTGCGGAATGATAAAGCTTTAGATGAATGGACCAAAATATTTGAGGACTTCTTGCAAGAAAACAATACAGTGGCCAACGTGTGCAGGCGTCGATCATGTCAAACCAACGGTTGGTGGGGGTTGGGGGTAAGGAGGAGACTCTGCCACCTTCCCTCTCATTAAAGCAGCGCTGATCCTTTCCGCTGGCTGACAAGAGGGCTATTCAACGAAAGGCTTTTGTTTTACGGTTGTCAGTGATAATTCGACAGCCCAGGAAGATGGTAATTAATTATCCTTTAATGGCCCACCCCACACAATATGTTTGAGAAAGCAAAGCATTAAAAAGCCGTTGTGTGTCCTCAGAATCCCTTTAACATCAGTTACAAAGAATTGGGATTAACTTAATATCCTTTTCTTTGTTTTGATCTGTTTCTATAGTCTTAATTTTCTTTTGGTTCATCTCACTATTTAAATAGCAATCTTCAATAAGATCAACAGGAATGGGGGAGGAACTGGATGGAAGACAGCCCGACAGTGTGAGGAAACTGAATTAGCGCGCGCGCACGCAGTTGAAATGCATGAGCGCAAAAGGTGCCCTTGTGTTATTAATTCTGCAAATGTAAGCACGTTGAAGCTGAATTGTCAGGTTCATTTCTCCTCAATGCTTTGTTTTTAAGAACACAAGGAGTACTCATTCATGGAAAAAAAAACCTCTCTCAAGCGTATACACAGAAATAATAGATCAACCCACAAGTTACAACTATTGTATCTAAAACTGACAAAACTTTATTAATGCACAACAAATCATACATGTTTCTATATCACAAGAAAGAAGCACAGTCTCAGTAGTTACTATTTATGAGTGAAAGATAAAAGTAGCCGTACATGGTTAGAAATGAATGTCTTGTCTGTATTAAAAGTTGTGCGTGTATAATGATGAATAATGAATAATGCATGATATATGATACAGCGTATGAGTCTGATGATCCAAAGTGGAGGGGGATGAATGGGCAGCGCGCGTAGGTGCATGATTGTAGACTTCAAAAGCAACAACTTGCATTCATTAAGAGTCTTTAACGTAGTAAAACGTCCCAAGGCACTTCGCAGGAGCATTATTAAACAAAATTTGACACCGAGCCACATAAGGAGATATTAGAACAGGTGACCAAAAGCTTGGTCAAAGAGGTAGGTTTTAAGGAACGTCTTAAAGGAGGAGAGAGGTAGAGAAGCGGAGAGGTTTAGGGAGGGAATTCCAGAGCTTAGGGCCTAGACAGCGGAAGGTACAGCTGCCAACGGTGGAGCAATGAAAATCGGGGATGCGCAGGAGTTCCATGCGATATTAAGTGGTCAGCTTGGCCAAGTCAGATTCCAAAACCAAAATCAGAAACCTGGTCATGGTGGTTCCCTGCGAATTTCACCCTACAGTCAGCCCCAGAAATGTATTAAAAATGGAGCTAAGCGCTATAAAACAGCTCTCCTATCAGCTCCACATATCCCACTGCAATCCTGCCTCCCACTTGCCCCTTCCTACCATCAGATCCTACCTGCTTCCCATAATTTATGGATGTACACACTCGGATGACACATTCTTGCCAACCAAACATCAACTGATCAATCCTCTGCTATTGCAGGACATAATCCAACAAAGCAGTCTTTGAGACATCAACAGGTGTGGATAGCAGATTGAGGGCTGCAGAACCCAATGTAATTTCAATCAGTCCTTAATTGATGTCACTTCCTTAATAAACTCAATATAAATTACAGACCCTCCCTCCTTCACTGGGGATATCTGCATGTGCCGCAAGGACAGAGTGCCCGTGCATCCAAACAGGTTTGGGCAAGCTTCAGTGTTTTATTTTAAATAAAGGTCATTCTCTTAATTGACCTCTGCCGGGGCAACAGCCAGGCTGCATTCCAGGGAATGTGGGGAATAAGAGCCCGAACTCCTGATCGCCATCCCTTAACTCCTGATGTGAAGTGTGCATATCTGGACACATGAGAGGAAAGAATCAAGCCCCAATGTGATGACCTCCATGGTCAAATAGCATGCCAACACTCCAGCTAGGGTCGCACATGAAGATTGGCCACCAGCACAAGATACCAGACTGCTGCCAGTGCTTTAAAAGAAAGAGGAAGGGAGAAGACGACAGGAGAAAATTAGGGCGGCATAAAAGAAAAATTTACCATTTTCCTCCTCTTATGTAGTTCTGCCCATTCATCATCCCCAGCCAAGAATGGGGTTGCCTTTCGGTTTGTAGCCCTCCATTGGTGTCAGCTGTGGCTCAGTGGTAGCACTCGCGTCTCTGGGTCAGAAGGTTATGGATTCAAACCCCACTCCAGAGACACAAAATCTAGGTTGACACTTCAGTGCAGTGCTGAGGGAGGTGCCATCTTTCAGATGAGACATTAAACTCAGACCTCGTCTGCTCTCTCAGGTAGATGTAAAAGATCCCATGGCACTACTTCGAAGAAGAGCAGGGGAGTTCTCCCACTGCCTAAAAGAGACTATCTGGTCATTATCACATTGCTGTTTGTGGGTGCTTGCTGTGCCCAAATTGGCTGCTGCATTCCCTACGTTACATAGGAACAGGAGTAGGCCATTCAGCCCCTCGTGCCTGCTCCGCCATTTGATAAGATCATGGCTGATCTGTGATCTAACTCCATATACCCGTCTTTGGCCCATATCCCTTAATACCTTTGGTTGCCAAAAAGCTATCTATCTCACATTTAAATTTAGCAATTGAGCTAGTATCAATTGCCGTTTGTGGAAGAGAGTTCCAAACTTCGACCACCCTTTGTGTGTAGAAATATTTTCTAATCTCGCTACTGAAAGGTCTGGCTCTAATTTTTAGACTGTGCCCCCGACTCCTGAAATCCCCAACCAGCGGAAATAGTTTCTCTCTATCCACCCTATCTGTTCCCCTTAATATCTTTTAAACTACGATCAGATCACCCCTTAACCTTCGAAACTCCAGAGAATACAACCCCAATTTGTGTAATCTCTCCTCGTAACTTAACCCTTGAAGTCCGGGTATCATTCTAGTAAACCTACGCTGCACTCCCTCCAAAGCCAATATGTCCTTCCGAAGGTACGGTGCCCAGAACTGCTCACAGTACTCCAGGTGCGGTCTAACCAGGGTTTTGTATAGCTGCAGCATAACTTCTGCCCCCTTATACTCTAGTCCTCTGGATATAAAGGCCAACATTCCATTTGCCTTTTTGATTATTTTCTGCACCTGTTACAGCAGTGACTTCACGTCAAAAGTACTTCATTGGGTGTAAAGCGCAAATGCAAGTCCTTCCTTCAACCAATGTCTAAAGACAGGTGAATTTTACATCACTGGATACTGACTAGGAGCAGAAGCCCTGACCGAGCTTTCCCTTTCTAGGCCCTACTTCAATTTTATGTAAAATGCAAGAGAGAGAATTCCATCCCATGAGTCTGGACTGGATTAAAGCCAAGGCTCCAAAGGTGAAAGGATGATAGCATACTAAGCCATTGTGCTTTTCACGCCCTCTCCAAAACTGGCATAAAATGAATCCCCAACAGAAAATATTCTTGATTGAGGCCTACAGAAATCCAAAATTTTCCAAATTCTGTGACCATCATCCTTCCCACTAATTTATCAGGGGCTTATTCTCTGCATCATATATCGCCCGCCTGCCCCACAGCCCCCCAGGACTTCTGGGTTAAAATTCTCTCTCCTGAATGCTGTAGGAAATTAAATTAGTTTGAGTCTCATTGGAGGAAATAATCTGGAGGACTCACAAATGTGAGGAGGCTGAATTAACATGAACACTTGGGAGATCTGTTGGAAGGTCCCAGTCGAACGCTGCTCTTGGCCCAGTAGGTAGAAGGGACACAAGATCAGCCCAGTTGAAGTGACTTGCTGCGTTAGGTAAAACCAGCATTCATGTGGGAGCAACAAGAAATATCAGCCTTCGTGCTCCTGACTCCTTTTATCCTCGCACTATTGAACGCAGCTGCACTAAACCTTGCCTCCTTACTTCTCAAAAAGAAACAGTCAAATAGCTCTGTGGTGAGCATATCATCCATCTACAAAGAAGTTTCACAATATTTTTTTTAAAATCATATTTAGACAAAAGCTTAGCAAGATAAAGAAAATGGATGTCGCAGCTTTCAAACCAAATATGTGTGCGGCCGGGAAAAGTGATAGCTCCGCAATACATTTTAAGGAGGGAGGCAAACAATGAAGGGGATGGGGGTGAGAGAGAGACTTTTTTTTAAAAAATGTTCTCCGCAGGAGATAATAAAAAAACAGCCAAACAAAAGTCGGAAATCCTTTCCTTCCTTCCTCATGCAGGATTTAGCGCAGAATAAGGTCACTCGTATCTGTTCACACAAATCAAACTTGGAAACAGAGCGGGAGAATCTGAAGTTTGTTTCAGGCGAGAGGGCGGGCGAGAGACGGCGAGCGCGGGCGAGAGGGCGGGCGAGAGACGGCGAGCGCGGGCGAGAGGGCGGGCGAGAGACGGCGAGCGCGGGCGAGAGACGGCGAGCGCGGGCGAGAGGGCGGGCGAGAGACGGCGAGCGCGGGACGGAGCGAGCGAGCGGGCAAGGGACGGAGCGAGCGAGCGGGCAAGGGACGGAGCGAGCGAGCGGGCAAGGGACGGAGCGAGCGAGCGGGCAAGGGACGGAGCGAGCGAGCGGGCAAGGGACGGAGCGAGCGAGCGGGCAAGGGACGGAGCGAGCGAGCGGGCAAGGGACGGAGCGAGCGAGCGGGCAAGGGACGGAGCGAGCGAGCGGGCAAGGGACGGAGCGAGCGAGCGAGCGGGCACGGGACAGAGAGAGCGAGCGAGCGGGCACGGGACAGAGAGAGCGAGCGAGCGGGCACGGGACAGAGTGAGCGAGCGAGCGGGCACGGGACAGAGTGAGCGAGCGAGCGGGCACGGGACAGAGAGAGCGAGCAAGCGGGCAAGGGACAGAGAGAGCGAGCGAGCGGGCAAGGGACAGAGAGAGCGAGCGGGCAAGGGACAGAGAGAGCGAGCGAGCGGGCAAGGGACAGAGAGAGCGAGCGAGCCGGCAAGAGACAGAGAGAGCGAGCGAGCAGGCAAGGGACAGAGAGAGCGAGCGAGCGGGCAAGGGACAGAGAGAGCGAGCGAGCGGGCACGGGACAGAGAGAGCGAGCGAGCGGGCAAGGGACAGAGAGAGCGAGCGAGCGGGCAAGGGACAGAGAGAGCGAGCGAGCGGGCAAGGGACAGAGAGAGCGAGCGAGCGGGCAAGGGACAGAGAGAGCGAGCGAGCGGGCAAGGGACAGAGAGAGCGAGCGAGCGGGCAAGGGACAGAGAGAGCGAGCGAGCGGGCAAGGGACAGAGAGAGCGAGCGAGCGGGCAAGGGACAGAGAGAGCGAGCGAGCGGGCAAGGGACAGAGAGAGCGAGCGAGCGGGCAAGGGACAGAGAGAGCGAGCGAGCGGGCAAGGGACAGAGAGAGCGAGCGAGCGGGCAAGGGACAGAGAGAGCGAGCTATGGATGTAGATAACGCACAAAAAGACAGAGATTCAGCAAACAGATAAGAGAATCAACATAACAGGAGGGACCCTGCTGGGCTGCTTCAGAACCCAAAGGCATCAAAGAAAAGTTTAGGGGGATAAAGGAGCGAGAGGGAGAAACAAATAAAAAAGTGGGGGGAGGATGGCAAAAGCGAAAGGAATGGGAGGATAAAGAGAGAGAAAAAAAGTGAAACATGCCTTGTCAATGCAACTAAATATACTTTGCTTTCATGAGCACCACATATTTTTAGCTCACTATATTTTCTAATAATGAACTTACCAGAAAATGCATTCAAGACACTGCATGTCAAACTGTGAAATAAGCAGAAGGTAATAGAATGTCTGGTAATAAGTTGCAAGGCAGTAATTCAATCAGCAGTTCAGATGACGTCATACATCACAAGAGCAAAGCTCAAGTAATTTAAAAATTTCAGCACAACTCGGAGATTGAATTACCTCCTGAAACTCCATCATCAAACATTTGGAATTCTACAGATTATATTGTAATTTTATCCATTATGGATAAGCAGAGCACAGTACAGAATATCAGGTCTAAGTGAAACATTCGTAGAGATAACTGTAGTGGGAGAGCTGAGGGTATTGGGCATTCGTTACGTGCTGTATACTGTCTGATTCTAGGTCACATTGCTGCATGACCCATGTTTTCCAGCAGCACACTGCTGAGAAATACACAACATTATGAAACATACTAGCCACACACATGTGCACATCATAGAGCTATCACTACGATTTGAGTCATAGGAACAGGAATAGTCCATTCAGCCCCTCGAGCCTGTTCTGCCATTCAATTAGATCATGGCTGATCTGTATCTTAACTCTATTTACCCACCTTGGTTCCATATCCCTTAATACCTTTGCCTAACAAAAATCTATCAATCCCAGTTTTGAAATTTTCAATTGACCCCCAGCTTCAACATCTTTTTGGGGAAGAGTGTTCCAGATTTTCACCACCCCGTGTGTGAAGAAGTGCTTCACACTTCTTGTGAGTCATGTGATTTGTGCAAAACTTGTGCTTTTTAAACCAAGAAGTGAATATATATTACCAATTCTCGAGGGACAAAGACATCCTCTTGACGTGCCACCACGAGAGAAACAGTTTCTCCATGTTTAGTACTGCGCAGCATAGCAACCAGCTCCTCCTGAGCCTTCCCCGTTATATCAATTCCATTCACCTGTTGGAACAGCAACAAAATCAGCATCAAACACAACACTTACAAACAAAAGAAAGTAGAGATAAGCACAAGAAAAACACGTCCCGAGGAAAGTGAAATGCCAGTAAACCAGATTAAGGTAGTTACATAAGATCATAACGTTCTGTATTTTGATCAAGGATATAAAAATTTTTTTTTTAAAACTTAATACTAAGCACTCAAATGGTTAGATGGGCCACAGGAAAGCAAACTTGGAAAATTCAGATGCTATTTGCCCAGGGGTCAATTTTATAGAAGTCATTCCTCATCAGTGAGTGACTGACGATGAGTGCATCACACAGTGCTTTGGTGCACCAACATGTTACACTTCACGATGTGAATTCCATGTGTACAGAAAAATTGAAACATACAACTAGTAACTTACATAAGTAATTCTCTAACCAAGTAGGGAGTTAAAGATATTGGGGTCAAGTTTCCACTTTGAGCGCAATCGAGAAATTGTGTCCAAAACGTGCTTGAAATTGCACTGGTTACAGTTCAAGTTTCTGATAAAATTAATTTGCATAATCACAAATATAAAATCGTCCATGAACCAGCGCAATCGGGCGGTGTAATAGAACATTATCGTTTTTTTTCCTTTTCATTAAGAAGTATTCCTTGATGTATTTGAGAGTGGTAACCTGATGCAGTTTTATTAAAACAGCTGAAAATGGGTTTATCAGCAAAAATAAGCATTTTTAATAAGAGTGCCCAGTCCTCCACCTGTGAGCAACCTGATTTAAAATCACTGAAAATGACTTTTAAAAAACTATACCAAATCATTTAATAGTTTCATTGGTGTACATTAGTCAGTTTCTTGGTAAATTAAACATTTTTTGATATGAAAATATTTTTAAAACGTGCCGACTGGTGCCTGGGTGCCTAAGAAAACGAGTACAGTTTGAAGAACATTCGCGAACCAGCGCAATCGGCAGAACCTCGCAACTTCGACCCAGTTTTGTGGGCGGGGCCTGATTCGGGTGAATTGAACGTTGAACCAGCGTAAAAGATTGCGGAAAACACAAGCGTAAGTGGTTTTGGGCGTAACTCACTCGCGTTTAAAATTCCCCAATCATTTGCGCTGCTTCGGCCGATTCCCCCCGGACTGTGCTGATATAACCAGCAGAAACTCGATCCCGTGTAACCTGTGAAAGAACACAATCTCTTCTTCGTGTTTCCCTCTTAGCAGACATGAACCTCAAATCATGTACCTTCTGCAGATAAACCACCCTTACCATTGTTGACTAGCCACTAGAAAAAGATGGCGCCCTATATAATTTTTCCTATTAGACCACTGCTTACACCTTCATGGGCTGCATCTTCATATAGAGGATTGAGTTATGAGGAAAGGTTGGGAAAACTTGTACTCTTCAGCCCTGAATAAGATAGGGACCTTGTAGAGGTGTGTATAAGATTAATCCTGAATATCATTTCAAGTTAAAACATAACTACAGGTCAAGGAGACATAGGTACAAATTGGTAAAAGACAAATGTCACAAAGGGTGTCTTCACACAAAGAGTGATTAATACTTGGGGTGGTCTTCCAGGTAGGGCAGTGAAGGTGAAAACTCTGGAATCTTTCAAGAGGCAGTTAGATGCTGTTTAGGGGGCCTGGGTGAATTATCGGTTTATGTGGGAAGATGAGCTGGATTGCCTCCCTCATCAGTACTTAACACTGTGATCTTCAATAGTTCTGCTACTTCCAGATTATTTCTGATTCTTTTTTTGTGGACATTCTTAATTTTCATCCTTGGTGGGTTCTTTCTTTCTCTCTTCGAATCGGACCATTTCTTAAGCTGAGAGGCCAAGCAGTCAACTTGCTCCCAAGCATCCACCTTAATATTCACCTTTCAGCTGACTCAGACCTAGCAACACAAGCCACGAAGGAAGATCTCCTTACCTATGCTTCTTAGTGTGGCATGAAACCACTCTATGAATAACCTGAATTGAGTACAAGGCAACTCAAAATGGCATATCTTACAAGAACTCCCTAGTGTACAAGAAACACCTCAACAATTTGATTCACTCCACGTGATATCAAGAAACGGCTGAATGCACTGGATACAGCAAAGGCTAAGGGCCCCGACAACATCCCGGCTGTAGTGCTGAAGACTTGTGCTCCAGAACTAGCTGAGCCTCTAGCCAAGCTGTTCCAGTACAGCTACAACACTGGCATCTACCCGACAATGTGGAAAATTGCCCAGGTATGTCCTATCCACAAAAAGCTGGACAAATCCAATCCAGCCAATTACCGCCCCATCTGTCTACTCTCAATCATCAGCAAAGTGATGGAAGGTGTCGTCGACAGTGCTATCAAGCGGCATTTACTCACCAATAACCTGCTCACCGATGCTCAGTTTGGGTTCTGCCAGGACCACTCGGCTCCAGACCTCATTATAGCCTTGGTCCAAACATGGATAAAAGAGCTAAATTCCAGAGGTGAGGTGAGAGTGACTGCCCTTGATGTCAAGGCAGCATTTGACTGAGTGTGGCACCAAGGAGCCCTAGTAAAATTGAGTCAATGGGAATCAGGGGGAAAACTCTCCAGTGGCTGGAGTCATACCTAGCACAAAGGAAGATGGTAGTGGTTGTTGGAGGCCAATCATCTCAGCCCCAGGGCACTGCTGCAGGAGTTCCTCAGGGCAGTGTCCTAGGCCCAACCATCTTCAGCTGCTTCATCAAATGGGGATGTTCGCTGATGACTGCACAGTGTTCAGTTCCATTCGCAACCCCTCAAATAACGAAGCAGTCCAAGTCTGCATGCAGCAAGACCTGGACAACATTCAGGCTTGGGCTGATAAGTGGCAAGTAACATTCACGCCAGACAAGTGCCAGGCAATGACTATCTCCAACAAGAGAGGGTCTAACCACCTCCCCTTGACATTCAACTGCATTACCATCGTCAAATCCCCCACCATCAACATCCTGGGGGTCACCATTGACCAGAAACTTAACTGGACCAACCATATAAATACTGTAGTTACAAAAGCAGGTCTGAGGCTGGGTATTCTGCAGCGAGTGACTCACCTCCTGACTCCACAAAGCCTTTCCGCTATCTACAAGGCACAAGTCAGGAGTGTGATGGAATACTCTCCACTTGCCTGGATGAGTGCAGCTCCAACAACACTCAAGAAGCTCGACACCACCCAGGACAAAGCAGCCCGCTTGATTGGTACCCCATCCACCGCCCTAAACATTCATTCCCTTCACCACCGGCGCACTGTGGCTGCAGTGTGTACCATCCACAGGATGCACTGCAGCAACTCGCCAAGGCTTCTTCGACAGCACCTCCCGAACCCGCGACCTCTTCTACCTAGAAGGACACGAGCAGCAGGCACATGGGAACACTGCCACCTGCACGTTCCCCTCCAAGTCACACACCATCCCGACTTGGAAATATATCACCGTTCCTTCATCGTCGCTGGGTTAAAATCCTGGAGCTCCCTTCATAAGAGCACTGTGGGAGAACCTTCACCACATGGACTGCAGCGGTTCAAGAAGACGGCTCACCACCACCTTCTCAAGGGCAATTAGGAACAGGCAATAAATGCTGGCCTTACCAGCGATGCCCACATCCCATGAACGAATAAAAAAACACAATTTGATTAGATGGTTTCTCAGACTTGGGTTGGAGTGTAAATGTCCACTTTTTGACTTCCGATACTTCAAAACACTAATAAACGGGTACGACAGTGCAGTAGTTATGTTACTTTACAAATAATCCAGAGAATTTGAGTTCAGATCCCATGATGGCAGTTTGAGAATTTGAATTCAGTTAAAAAAAAAATCTGGAAATAAAAGCTGGTAACAGTAAAATTGACCATGAAGCTGTCGGATTGTCGGAAAAACCCAACTGGATCACTAATGCCCTTTAGGGAAGGAATCATGTCGCCCTTACCCAGTCTGGCCTGTATATGACTCCAGTCCCACACCAGCGTGGTTGACTCTTAACGGCCCTCTAACTTGGCCTAGCGAGCCACTCAGTTATATCAAACCGCTACAAAGAATAACAAGAATCAGCAGGCAAACTGCAGAGATTCAAGGCGGCGGCTCGCCACCGCCTTCTCGGGGCAGCTCGGGACGGGCAATAAATACAGACTTTGCCAGTGATGCCCACAACACAAGAATGTATTAAAATAAAATTTGCACTTTATCGTGCACCCCCCGATTCTAACCAAGCCTCACTGTAACTCAAACGGGATCCCTTTAAAAGCATGTCAAGCATTGTGTCCAGTTGTCCTTTTTTTAAAAATTAAAAGGAGAGCACTTTGAACTGGGAGTGACATGCTGAAAAAAAAAACTAAATTTGCTAACTCATTTCCTCAGCAATGCATATGCTCCATAGGGCCTCAAGTCAACCTCCATCTCAGCCTGGATTAAACTGCAGTTCACTCATTCCTTGTAGCCTCCACCTTAGCTTTATCACACATGGAACATTTTACTTCCACCACTGACATAGCAATGATCGTCATGAGCATGTTCAGCCTGCTTTGGAAGACAGGGGAAGATATATAATTTTGGTCATCCGATGACAAAAACACTGAGGCTACCAATTTGACCCACATTTTACCCTCTTGACAAATGCTTTCTTTACATTTCTCAGCAAACTTCAGAGTTCTCAGTCTCTAGATTCTCCCCACACTCAAATTTCCAATAGATTTTGAATTGAAGATTTTAAAAAAATTTTTGCAATAAAATAAAAATTAACAGCATGTGAATGGCATAAAAGGCCAGTAAAAAATGGCAGAACATTAAGCAGATAGACAATATGACAAGACCAGCTGTGTAAATAATCCCCATGGTTCTTCAATTCAGCTCAGACTTATGCTTCCACTGTTAAGTCCTCAAGTTTCTGCCAGTGCTTTTTTAGCTCTGTGCCATGAGGCACGAGACACCACCCAAACAGAATGGCCCCACCAACCCTGCCATGGGGCATGCCATAGTCTCCATTTTGCATCTACCTGCTTGATGCAGATTAAGATCAGGAGCTCAGCACAGGTTTGTGGTGGTGATGGTGGAAAAAAAAACTTCCCGTCCAGTCCTGATCACCATCCATTAGCCCCCTCTGGAGAAGTAAATAAAAGACAGGGTCTAAGGTTAATCAAATGTCCCTCCCCACCCCCGTACCCCATGGTCAAATCAGTCTGCCAACAATCAATGAATAGGCTCAGAAATGCTTCTGAAGCAAATTATCAGGGAGTGATTGGTCCCTGAAAAAAAAACATACTCCAACTAGGATCACCACCTTCAGAAAAGGAAGTGAGAAATGGGGAAAAAAGAGGATGCACATTGTGGAAATACTGGGTTCACTAGCCAGCAGTGACAATTTGAGAGTGATTGTCATTCTCCAAAACTGATCTGGTGCTGCCACATCAAGTATAACAAAAAAGACTTGCATTTGTATAGTGCCTTTCATGACCTCAGGGTGACCCAAAGCACTTTACAGCCAACGAAGCACTTTATTGAAGTGTAGTCACTGTTGTAATGGAAACGCGGCAGCCAATTTTGCATGCAGCAAACTCCCATAAGCAGCAATGTGATAATGGCCACATAATCTGTTTCGTTTAGTAATGTTGGTTGAGGGATACATATTGGCCAGCACACCAGGGGGAACTCCCCTGCTCTTCTTCAAAATAGTGCTGTGGGATCTTTTACGTCCACTTGAGAGGATGGACAGCACCTCCAACAGTGCAGCACTCCTTCAGTACTGCACTGGGAGTGTCAGCCTGGATTTTGTGCTCAAGTCTCTGAAGTGGGACTTGAACCCACAACCTTCTGACTCAGAGGCGAGAATGCTATCCATTGAGCCACAGCTGACACTAACATCCAAAAATGATTGGTCCCTGAATAAACCATATTCCCAACAAGAGTCACCACCTTCAGAAAAGGAAGTGAGACTTGGAGGGAAAAAAAAGAGGGTGCACATTGTGGAAATACTGGCTAGCCTCCGAAAGCTTGTGGAATTTAAAATAAATTTGTTGGACTATAACTTGGTGTTGTAAAATTGTTTACAATTGTCAACCCCAGTCCATCACCAGCATCTCCACATCATGGCTCACTTGTCAGCAGCGAGAAGTTGAGTGTGATTTTTATTCTCCAAAACTGATCTGGTGCTGCCACATCCAAGTATCTGAAAAGGTTATGGGTCTCGAATCAAATCACCCCCCATGTCTGCGGTACACTAATCTTAACGTCACACCACTTAAATTGTGCCCTTTTCAATAAATAAATTCACGGTCAACAAGAGCACAAGTTCTCATTAAATACAGTGCTGCTCGTGTTTAGTGTAAATTTTCGTTAGGCCAAGAAGGCCAGCGTTTGCAGTGTTGGTGTCTCATCTGAACAGTCCTAGGCTTGAACCCTAGTGTACCCCCTCCCAAAACACTAACTCGTAATTGGAGGGGGAAGGGAAGGAATAGAAAAAAAAACAAGGACACTCCTTAATTTCACTCCACATGCCTGCTGACTATTGCTCCTCACAGTGCAGAACTTTTTCCTTCCAATTCCTTCCCCCAGAGTGTAGCTCCACGGACCCCGACAACTCTGCCGTACCTCACCCTGAGTGGGCAATCCTCACGTGTGAACTGGTACAGTGAGCAGTAAGGCTATTTCACCAGCGAGGGCATTACAGCCAAGCCCCAATCCTGTGCTCACGTAATACCGACTCACAGCCACTTACCAGAAAATTCCATTGGACAGCAATCAAGGGTGCGAACTCTGAATTTGCCCCTCTCCCTAGCCGAGTGACATTGAAACCAACTGTAATCACCCAAACTGGACCCTGAGTTCAGCTAACTCCACGTGAACAAGAGATCAAATTCGAAACACACAAGACTTTCTGGTGCATTTCCCAGTAAGACCACATGGGAGCTCACACAGAGCAGCATTAAATAGTTTTTAAGCAAATACGAACAATGACGGACAGGGAAACACCCTCTGGTCCATCCAGCCTGCCCCATACAATTGCGATGCCTCGTGCATCCTAATATCTACACTCCGCACCCCACCCGAAACCACGTGTTCTCCTGGGAGGGGCGATAAACCAGATGAAAACCAAATGTTTCGGTGGTGCTGGTTTTCCATCTGTTAATCAGGGATCAAACCCCACCTTGGCACGTCCATCTAACAAAGATTAGTACAGATGGGGGAGCTCATATGATCCACTAAGCTCATCCTTCCACAAAAATATACAATGTCCCCCTTCACAACACCTAGCTGCCTCTTGAACGACTTCAGAGTCCCTGCCTCCACCACCCCACCCAGATGACCATTCCAAGCACTGATCACTCTTCGTATAAATTAGTGCTTCCTAACATCAGTCCTGAACTGGCCTTTTACCAATTTGTACCGGTTTTCCCCTCTTCCGATCTTTTCTTATCTACTTAATCCTCTAAAAGGTGCCTTCTCATTCATCTGCTTTTAAAGCTTTCTAACCTTTCCTCATAACTTTAGTTCTCTCACCATTATCCTATCCATGGTCGAATGGAGGCAATAGGCCCCATCACTAGGAATATGCAGAAACATAAAATGAACAGGACAACGCTCAGACTTAATGGGCCAAAATTTGCTGTCAAAATAACGGTGAGGCTAATGGCGCTCGCTGTTATTTATGTGCAAATGCTACGGCAACTTCAGGCCAGGGGCAGATGCGCGGTTAAATATGGAAATCCAAAAGTTGTTGTCTGATATGTGCCACTCCGCTGTTAGCTTCACGAAAATGGCATCTTGCTATCTGCCTCGCCATTGAAATTCATTGATCGGCGTGAAGTAGCTGTATTTGCGCGGTAGATACAAACTAAACTCACCACAGAAAGTTAAGTCATGTCCATTTCAAGTCTTAACATTCTAACAATGCGATAAGTGTTAATTACTGCCAATCAACCTCTCTAGCACTGAAAATTAACTATTAGAAGTGTGGAGTCTCATTCCTTCAGGTTTTAATTTTTTGGGGAGATTTTAGAAATGTAAAATTTAAATTTTTAATTTTTTTTATTTTTCCTTTGTTTCTTCCCCCCCCCTCTTAATCCAATCTTTCCTTCCTTCTTTATTTCTCTTTCTGTACCCAATTTGACATTGAATTCACCCACTCTAATTTACACCTCCTTCTCAGTCCTTGCGCTGTTTATTTCATAATCCTTCAATCTGAATGGTTAAGGAGATACACAATTGCCGTTTGCGGAAGAGAGTTCCAAACTTCTACCACCCTTTGTGTGTAGAAATGTTTTCTAATCTCGCTCCTGAAAGGTCTGGCTCTAATTTTTAGACTGTGCCCCCGACTCCTAAAATCTCCAACCAGCGGAAATAGTTTCTCTCTATCCACCCTATCTGTTATCTTATAAACTTCGATCAGATCACCCCTTAACCTTCAAAACTCTAGCGAATACAACCCCAATTTGTGTAATCTCTCCTCGTAACTTAACCCTTGAAGTCCGGGTATCATTCTAAGGCGAGGCGATGGTGAATGGAGCAGTCTTTTATCCCCCCACACGGCCACAAAAGGAATGGTTCCCGAGTTACTTGCTGCAATGAAGAAATGTTCAAGGAATCTTCACTTTCAAGCACAAACAAGGATTTCAAAATCGGAACCAGTTCTGCTGAAAACAGGGACTACAGGACAAAATCGGAACAGTGCCAATTACAAACATACAAGGAGGTGCAGGGGAGGAACTTTGTTTGTTTTTTTTGCTGTTTATCCTTGCTCCATAAAATTTGGGTAACAAACGGGAGACATTGGAGGCTTGTTGCACCAGTGGGAATTTTTTAACGATGAACCTCTTTTGTTTCTGAGTGATCACGTAAACAAGCAATTATCCTGCCAACAGCTGCACTAACGCCAGCTTGATTTCCCCACCTGGTAACTTTGTCCTAAGCATGTTATTGCAATTATGTAGTCACAAATATCAAATTCACATCATCAGCTAATGAGAGCAAAAAAAAACATTTTTTCCTCCTCCCTGTTCCTGAAGATGCTGACTTATGCTGGACTATGATTTCACAAACAGCAGCAGCCATCTAGTATCTCACCAAAATGACCATCCTTCTCATACTAGCCTGAAGTGCATCAGCAGGCTTTCCAACACATCCAACATCAACATGCCTCTGAGTCAGAAGGTCGTCGGTTCAAGTCCCACTTCAGAGACTTGAGGATAAAAATCTAGGCTGACACTCCAGTGCAGCCCTGAGGGAGTGCTGCACTGTCGAAGGTGCCATCTGTCGGATGAGACGTTAAACCCAGGCCCCATTTACCCTCTCAGGGGCATGCAAAAGATCCCACGGCACTATTTCAAAGACGAGTAGGGGAGCTCTCCCCGGCGTCCTGGCTAATATTTATCCCTCAACCAACACCTAAAAACATTACTTGGTTACAATCACATTGCTGTTTGTGGGAGCTTGCTGTGCACAAATTGGCTGCCACGTTTCCTACGTTACATCACCTAAAAAAAATGTACTTCACTGGATGTCCTGAAATGCACGATATACATGCAAGTCCTTTTTTCCCCTTGTGCCTGCACACTTTCCAGCAGAGGTTTATGGGATAGCAATTGGGGGCGAGAATTCTACTTAATTTTGCCTCTCTGTATCCCATGACCAGTGCACAGCCTTCTATCATTGCCTGTGCGAAGGTCAACTAACTCAGCACAGACCAGGGATCAAACTTGGGCCCTTTCAGATCCGTACAGCTCGGCACCACACCAAATGATGCACTTACCCACCGAGCCAAGGGAGCCAAGAGCAAATTCATCAAATTTAAATTCCTTAAAATAAACTTTTAATATTAATGAGAGTTTTTTTTGGGAGGGGGGAAAGTTTTATTTTTTGGATAATCATTCTAGAATATTCCTTTTTGGACATAATTCTTTAGATTTGTCACTCACAACTCAAACCCCTATGGTTTTATTTAGTGAGTTGGTCCCTTAGGAAAGGTATAAACGTATTGAAGGAAAGGTTTAAACCTACCCATTCCATAACCATTTTAGAAAGTTTGTGAGGGAAAAGAGGAAAAAATATGCAGCATGGGAGCTCAAGAAACCTTCCAACACTCAAAGCAAAACAAAAAAAAAACAATTCCAACATTTATTTTACAAATATATTGAATACGGGGAAAGAGCAGGGAAATGGGATTACAGTAAATGACTCAAAATTTGCTGGATCAAACTCGCACAGCAATTACGTTAACATTTACGCCAGTTTCTATGCCAATCGTGCCAATTGGGAACTTATTCCAATTACTTTGCCTCAGTATTTACCAGGGAGACTAACATGGTGGGCATGACATTAGAAGAAGCGATCAAAAAAGATATAAAGACATTTAAGATAGAAAGGGGGACATAATTGATAAACTAATCAAACTTCGAGAAGATAAAACCCCTGGTCCGGATGGATTGCATCTGAGCACATTAAGAGAGGTTAGGGAAGAGATAGCAGAGGCACAACAACATATATATAAAAATTCATTGGAAAAGAAAATGGTGCCAGAGGACTGGCGGACAGCTAACGTGGTTCCTATATTTAAAAAGAGATAGAACCAGTCCAGGGAACTTTTAGACCAATTAGCTTAATGTCACTGGTAGGAAAGATAATGGAATCCTTACTCAAAGATGTAATAGAAAAATCTAGAAACTGAAAATATAATAAAGAATAGTCAGCACGGATTTCAAAAGGGAAGGTAATGCATGAGCAACTTTATTGAATTCTTTGAAGAAGTAACAGAAAGAGCAGCAAGGATAATGCTGTAATATATTTGGATTTTCAAAAGGCCTTCGATAGTAGACTCATGACAAAGGTCAGAGCATGTGGAGTCAGGGGGCAAGTAGCAGAATGGCTACAAAACAGGAAACAGTGGGGGTTCAGGGTAGCTACTCAAACTGGCATAAGTTGGGAAGTGGTATTCTACAGGGATCAGTGCTGGGACCACTGTTGTTCACCATTTACATAAAGGATTTGGACTTGGGAATCAAAAGTACAATTTCAAAATTTGCAGACGACACAAAATTGGGGGGGGTATAGTTAATACCGAGGAGGACTGCAACAAAATACAGGAAGATATTAATTAAACTTGAAAATGGGCGTGTAATTGGCAAATTAATTTCAATATAGATGTGTGAGGTGTTACATTTTGGTAGGAAGAATAAGGGGGCGACAAACTGCTTGGATAATAAGAATCTAATTGCAAGAGGAGCAAAGGAATCTGGGGGTTTTAGATACACAAATCACAAAGTAGCGACAGGTTAAAGAGGCCATTAAAAAAAAGCAAACCAAGCACTGGGGTTCATTCCTAGAGATAGAATTGAAAAGCAGGGAAGTTATGCTAAACTTGTACAGAACCTTGATTAGACCACACTTGGAGTACTGTGAACAGTTTTTTTTTTATTCGTTCATGGGATGTGGGCATAGCTGGTGAGGCCGGCATTTATTGCCCATCCCTAATTGCCCTTGAGAAGGTGGTGGTGAGCCACCTTCTTGAACTGTTGCAGTCCGTGTAGTGGAGGTTCTCACACAGTGCTGTTAGGTAGGGAGTTCCAGTATTTTGACCCAGCGGCGATAAAGGAACGACAATATATTTCCAAGTCGGATGGTGTGTGACTTGGAGGGGAACGTGCAGGTGGTGTTGTTCCCACGTGCCTGCTGCTCTTGTCCTTCTAGGTGGTAGAGGTTGCGGGTTTGGGAGGTGCTGTTAAAGAACCCTTGGCGAGTTGCTGCAGTGCATCCTGTGGATGGTACACACTGCAGCCACGGTGTGCCGGTGGTGAAGGGAGTGAATGTTTAGGGTGGTGGACGGGGTGCCAATCAAGTGGGCTGCTTTGTCCTGGATGGTGTCGAGCTTCTTGAGTGTTGTTGGAGCTGCACTCATCCAGGCAAGTGGAGAGTATTCCATGGTGGAAAAGCTTTGCGGAGTCAGGAGGTGAGTCACTCGCCGCAGAATACCCAGCCTCTGGACCTGCTCTTGTAGCCACAATATTTATATGGCTGGTCCAGTTATGTTTCTGCTCAATGATGACCCCCAGGATGTTGATGGTGGGGGATTCGGCGATGGCAATGCCGTTGAATGTCAAGGGGAGGTGGTTAGACTCCATATTATAAAAACAATATAGAGGCACTGGAGAAGGTACAAAAAAGATTTACTAGGATGATACCACAACTGAGAGGTTATACCCATCAGGAAAGATTGAGCAGGCTGGGGGTCTTTTCTCTAGAAAAAAGACTGAGGAGTGACCTTTTAGAGCTCTTTAAGATTATGAAAGGATTTGACAGGTTAGATGTAGAGAAGGTGTTTCCACTTGTGAGGGAGGGCAAAACTAGGGGCCATGAATATAAGACAGTCACTAATAAATCCAATAGGGAATTCAGGAGAAACTTCTTTACCCAGAGAGTGGTTAGAATGTGAAACTTGCTACCACATGGAGTGGTTGAGGTGACTAGTATAGGTACATTTAAGGGGAAGCTAGATAAACAGATGTGGGAGAAAGGAATAGAAGGATATGTTGGTAGAGTTAGATGAAATAGGGAGGGAGGAGGCTCGTGTGGAGCATAAACATTGGTATGGATCTGTTGGTCCAAATGGCCTGTTTCTGTGCTGTACGTTCTATGCAATTCTATGTATACCCAAATTTCCTGAGAACTGCATTAGCAGATGTCAGAATATAAATCTAACATAAAACAAGCGGAGCCCGAGGAAAGCACAGAACAAGAACCATCTTCCTTCTTCAAGTCCCTCTTTATCTTATTGATGTTATGAAAATTGAAGTTTGAAGCCATCAAGCCATCATTTATGCACATTAAGCACAGCATGTTTTAAGAAAATGCAATTGTGGAAGCTTTTCTCTTAACGTAACAGATTCTCAGGTTGTAAAAAAGTATCCACAGCTATAGAAAATACAGTGTGGGTCTCAGTATGGAGAAATAATAATAAAAAATAAAATCACTACAAACCATCAGAAATCGTGACTTTGGGTCCTGCTGCACCTAGAATTTTGGGCATAAATTTACAGCAATTCAGAACTGCCATAAATGCACAAAACGTCCGGTCTCTGGTCTATTGCTTGTGGTGCGGAGTTATGTTAATGAGCCAAGTGCGGTTTTGGCGCAAATGATTGAGCAAATCCGCAAGTAGCGATGTTTCGGCATTAAAACAGTTACGCACAAATTTTCTCAGGAAACAACAGCAAAACTCTTTCCAGGAAATTCCGGGCCGATAACTTGGTGTGGAGCTTGTACCAGCACAGGCACGATGGACGAATTGGCCTCCTATTGTGTTGAGATTTCTATGATTCTAATGTTGGCTGTCTGTCCAATTAGAATCAACTTCTCTTCTGCATTCTAAAGGTCGAGGTGTGCGAGTCTTAAACAAATGCTTGAGGTTATAAATCCAGGATGGTGCCTTGAAGGAGTTTGGATGCCAGCAATACAAATAAAGGAGGACTGGAGTATTGGGAAAGGGGGTGGAAGGAGAAAAGAGTCTTGCACACACTGAAGAGAAAGGGGGCCGGAGGGGAAAATAGTGTTTATTCACGTGGGAAAAGGTGCAAATGAATCTCAATTTGCAGTATAATACAAGAAGTCAAGGCATGAATCAAGTTTTTTTTGGTGTGTATGTGCCCTATTATCGGCCTGATCAAGCAGTAGTTAGCTACTACACAAAATGAGACAACAGGATGCTTTCAGTCCTCGTTGCAAGTGACAACCAACATCACATCACCTCTACGCTGTGAAAGAACAAAGTTGTGAGTATTTTACCTGTGTGTGTGCATCCTCCATTATCTCTATTTAGTGCCATTCATGCAGGCCTGCAGGAGATGCCTCTAGCACTATACTATACATCCTCAGGGACTGATTAGCCCAAATCTTCCAGACGAGTGATTGACATAACGAGCAGCAGTGCTCATTCCTTAATTCCCAAACCATGCACATTTTTTCGCATGATTCACTCTTGTCAGGAGCAATATCGTGTATAAACAAAATTACACTCTGCAGTACCTGTCTTTGCACCAGACTGCACTGTCTCCCATGAAGACACATCGGCTTTCTGATGGAGGTAGAATGCCACAATGTCTCTTCTTCTAAACTTCTCCTAAAAAGTCTAGTTATCTTATCAACAACAACTTGCATTTATGTAGGATAGCAAAAACATCCCAAGGCTCTTCACAGAAGTACAATCAGACAAAAATTGACTGAGCCAAAGGAGGAGATATTAGAAGGGGTGACTAAATGCTTGGTCAAAGAGATCACCAAGACCTATGTCAGGAGTTGTTCTCATCCCTTGGCTGGTTTCAGAAGTTTGCCATGGTCAACTGGCAGTCAGAGTCATCGGTCAGTTCTCCCTCCTGCACTGCCATACTTTACCCTCCAGCTATATTGATATACAATTCAAAATTGGAGCATGCACATCACTGAAGTATCTCACATCTCAATGTTTTTTTAAAAAAAAAATATACATAGTTTTATGAAATGCAGCAGGGATTAAGATACACAGAGTATGAGCAAGAATTCTTCTCAGTGTAGTCAGGTCAGCTCTAAAGAAACTAGAGGCATCAATTTTACATTCTTGAGTCCAGATGAGAGTTCTGGTGTAACATGACACCACCAGTACGCCTTCTTTAAAAAAAAATCAAAACAGTTCTAAAAAATGAATCAATGTTACAACCCCTTTTTATTTCCATGGTTTTGTATACTTTTCATTTAAACAGTGAGTGGCAATCATTAATTCCTTTTGATGAGGAGAGGGGGGGATAGAGAAGCTGGGAGTGTGGGAAGGAGGAGAGAAGAAATGGCATGGGAAAACAACAGAGTCCAGTGTATAAGGAAATCAAAACAACAAGACAGTTATAATTACACAATCACTGAACCAAGATGGGTTAATAACTATATTTGCTGTTAATTCAGCTCCTGTTCACCATCATAATTAACTGTTTCATGGTGGGGATCTTGAAACATTCCAGCTGTCAGAGATAATGTTCCTTACAAAGGATAACAGACAGGTAGGTAGAGAGGAAGAGAAACTGTACTTTACGGATGATTTTACCCCAAATCCTTACATACCATGAAAGGAGCCATAAATGAGTTAATATAGACACTGCCAGTGTCTCGGGTTGTGTGAAACCCTCACTTGCCCCTGTCCCTAACTCACCCTCACCACCTGTGAAACCCCCATGTCACATCCAGACTTAACTTCTTTTAAGTTCTACTCGTCAACCTCCATAAACCCCAACTTGTTCAAAACTCAACCATCTGTACCCTGTGTCGCACTAAGACCCGCTCGCCCATAACCCATCTTCCCTGGTCCTCCAAAGCATTCAGCTTAAAATACTCATCCTCAGATTCAAATCCTTCCACAGCCTTATCCCAACCTACGTCTGCAACCTCCCCTAGCCTTGTATGCCCTTCCAGACCTTTTGATCCTCTGACTCCAGCCTTTTGAGCACCTCCCCTCATTCCAGTATTGGTGGAGGATCAATCAGCCATATCAGCCCTACATTCTATGGAACTCACTCGCTAAATCCTTCCTGCTCTCTGCTTCTCTCTCCACCTTTAAAAACCTTCCCAAAACCCAGCCTTTTGACCAAGCTTCCAGTTATCTCTCCTGGTGTCTGTTTCTTGGTTCCTTTTTAGCTTTTGTTCCTTCTCCCCCCTATAAAATGCCTTGGGAATTTTTTTCCCCCATTAAAAGGCATATATAAACACAAGTTGTTGTTGTGATGCCATTCCTCATTGGTGTTTAGAGTTAACTTGTAAGCTCAGCTGGTTGAGCAATGAACTGGAAGCCAAAAGATTTTACAACAACTGGATTTACATAGCACCTTTAATGTAGCAAAATGTCCCAAGGCGTATTACAGAAGCATTATCCAACAAAATTTGACACCGAACCACATAAGGAGATATTAGGACAGGTGACCAAAAGCTTGGTTGAGGAGGTAGGTTTTAAGGAGAGTCTTAAAAGGAGGCAAAAAAGAGGAAGAGATGGAGAGGTTTAAGGTGGGAATTCCAGAGCTTGGGGCCCATGCAGCTGAAGGCATGTTCGCCAATGGTGGAGTGATGAAAATCAGAGGTACGATCCCAGTAGATTTCACTCAGGCTTTCATCTTTCCAAAGTACAAAAACTGAGTGGCATGCTTTAGGATGCGGAAGTACTTACCACAGTATTTGTCTTCAGATAGTCCCTGGCTGCTAATGCTGGAAATGGAGATCTACAGCACTCCCAGTAGCCAGACTTCAAACAGAGACTGAACTCCACAGGGATCCCCTCTTTCTTGCTGCAATACGTAACATTTAAAAACCCTTCTGGACAAGCACATACATTCCCACATGAGCTTTGGACATCAAGGTGAAGACTGGGGAATTAGATTCTTTCCCTCACTTCTGTTCACTCTAGCAGCAGCAAGAACTTCCACGCCAGGTCTAACATAGACTAGGTGCAGAGCAAAGTACACTCTGCACAGCCATAATTAGGCACTCACGTCGGGTATACAATGAGCTTAATGCAGTCTAAAGCTCCTATTACTGTCCCCAAAAGGTGCTGTAAGATGTAATTAGGCAAAAGTCCTTCTTTATTCCACCCCCATCCCCCAACAAAACCATCATCACTGCATCATTATCAACTTATTATTTCTATAACCACTTCCTGAAGAGGGCCAACACAAGGTCAAGCAATAGAGTTTGTGATAGGAACTCACCCTCATGGGTAAAGCACTGGTTTGCTTTCCATGTTAGATATAACATACCAGGGTAAACTGTCTCAACAATGTGCCTTAATGTTTATCTCTCAACCAACATCACTAAAAAACAGATGATCTGATCATTATCTCATTGCTGTTTGTGGGACCTTGATGTGCACAAATTGGTTGCTGCATTTCCTACATTACAACAGTGACTACACCTCAAAGTACTTCATTGACAAAAGCATTCTGGGATGTACTGAGGTCGTGAAAGGTGCTATATAAATGCAAATCTTTCTTTTTTTGTCCTCGGAATACTATTTCAACGACAATAATTTGCATTTATTCAGCACCTTTAATGTAGAAAAACATCCCATGGTGCTTCTCACAGGTGCAATCAGACAAAAAAGGACACCAAGACAAAGAAGATATTAGGAAGGGGTGAGATGAGGGTCTTAAAAAGGAGGAGAGGAAGGTGAAGAGGCGGAGGAGTTTAGGGAATAAATTCATGAGGGTGTGAGGTCCAGATGGCTGAACGCACAGCTGCCAGTGGTGGGGCGAAGGGAAGGGGGGAATGCACAAGAGGTCAGAGTCAGAGGAATGGAGAGTTATTTTGGAGGTTGGGGCGGGGGGCGGGGTGCGATTTTAAATTAGATGCTCTGGGGGACCGGGAGCCAACATAGCTCAGCAAGGACAGGGATGATAGGCGAGTGGAACCTGGTGTGGGATAGGAAACCTGATCGGAGAGATTCAAACAGTTGCGGGAAAGAGGAACACATATTTGGGAGGTGACAACATGTTCAAGAATTTGGGAGGAAGGGAGATTGGAGATGGGCAGTTTGCAATGACAGAGGGGTCAAAGGTGGGTTTTTCAGGGAAGAGGGGTGATGATGATGGTTTTGAAAGGGAGGAGGATAGTACCTGAGGAGAGGGAACCAGTTGGGAGGTCAACAATTTAGTGGGAATGGAATCAAGAGAGCAGGAGGTAGGCCAAGATCGGAGAGAGCATGAGGGGAGATAGGATAAACTACAGGAAAACTGAGATCAGAGTTAATTCAGGAGGGTTCATTGGTGGTGGTGGTGGTGGGGGTGGGGGTGGGAAAGAGTTTGGCTTGAGGGGAAAAGGGGCAGTTGTATGATTTCAATGGTCCGAAATAGAAATGTGTTCCTTTTATCCAGCTTATACATCACCTTGCTTCTAGTCCCCTTCTCCTCCACCCTCCATCCACACCTCCCATCCATTATAGTCTCCTCAAAGTATCTAACAGGATAGCAATGGGGTGTGGGAACTACCCCCAACAACATGCATTTACATAGAACAGAAATGGAGAAACGTCCCAAGGCACTCCACAGAGGTGTGATCAGACAGAAATGGTAACCGAAGCAAAAAAAATTAGGAGGGTGTCACAGAGGCATGTTTTAGGAGGGTCTTAAAGAAGGAAAGGGAGGTGGGAAGGTGGAGAGATGAAGGGGTTTTAGGAGGGAATTCCAGAGTGAGCGGTATAGATGGCTGAAGGCACGACCACCAATGGTGGGATGAAGAGAGTGGGGCGTGCTCAAAAGGCCAGAGTCAATGGAACAGAGTCTTCAAGGTGAACTGTAGGGCCGTAAGAGGTTACAGAACTAGGAAGGGGAAAGGACGTGAAGGGATTTAATCATAAGGCTGAGAATTTTAAATTGAAGGCACTGGGGGACCAGGAGCCATTGTACGTCAACAAGGGGCAATGGACATGGTGCAGGATAGGATACCGGCTGCAGAGTTTTGGATGAGCTCAAGTTGATAGAGGTTAGCGAATGGTTGGCCAGCCTGAAAAGCATTAGAATAGTCATGTGTTGAGATGACAAAGCAGAGCGGGCGACGTTATGGGGGTGGAAATAGGCAGTCTTTGTGACGAAAAGTATATGGGGTCTGAAACTCAGCTGGGGGTCGAATCGAATGCCAGGATTGCGCACAACCTTGTTCAGCCTGAGACAATGGCCGGGTAGGGAGATGGAATCAATGGCGAGGATAAGGACTTTGTGGTAGGGTCGAAAACAATGGCCTCAGTCTTCCTAATGTTTGAATGGAGGAAATTGTGGTTCATCCGAAACTGGATATTGGACAAGCAGTCTGACAACACTGAGGCAGTACAGGCATTGAGAGGTAGAGTGGGGCGTCGTCAGGGTACATGTGGAATGGCAGAGAAAGAGAGAGAATGGGGGGAGGGGGCAGAGAAAGAGAGAGAATGGGGGGAGGGGGCAGAGAAAGAGAGAGAATGGGGGGAGGGGGCAGAGAGAGAGAATGGGGGGAGGGGGCAGAGAAAGAGAGAGAATGGGGGGAGGGGGCAGAGAAAGAGAGAGAATGGGGGGAGGGGGCAGAGAGAGAGAATGGGGGAGGGGGCAGAGAAAGAGAGAGAATGGGGGGAGGGGGCAGAGAAAGAGAGAGAATGGGGGGAGGGGGCAGAGAAAGAGAATGGAGGGGGGCAGAGAAAGCAAGAGAATGGGGGGGGCAGAGAAAGCGAGGGACAGAGAGAATGTATACATTACAATATATGGGCACTGTAACAAAATGTCACAAAGATACTATGAGAGGGCGAATTACAGTCAATATGCCCATTTATTGCTCTAGCTCCAAATTACGGGTCGGAGAAGAATTTTCCAGAGTATTTTTTCGCTCATCGGTCCTGGGTTTTTCTCAGTCTTTTTTTGCCTCTCCCAGAGTACATGGATGCCGGTGGAGGGGGGAGGGGGCAGTAGGAATTGTCTAGTCATGATGCTCCGGCCATTATGGTGCGGGGCAGATTTGAAGCACCAGCTGGTCTTTTCCTGCCCGTTAATTTTGTTTAAATGTGGAGATCAAGGGGTAAAATTTCCACAGGAGTTCTCCCGCCACAACTTCAGCAGAAGATTGGCAGAAATGTTGGAGCAACAGCGTAAACTGCTGTTGACACCTTTCCTCCAGGGTTTCAGCTGATCCTCTGCCAAAGTTGGGCATTGGGACAATCCCCAACAGAAATTGTACCCCAGATCTACAGATTCCTCCCCAATTTGGATTTACTTGATGGTGGGATCAGGATGCAACGTTCGATTTGAACTTTAACAACCTGATGTCAACTTTAGCTAGGCACCAGGTTTGTATTAACCAACATTGTACTTCAAAAGTATTTCATTGGCTGTAAAGCACTTTGGGACGTCCTGAGGTCGTGAAAGGCGCTATATAAATGCAAGTTCTTTCTTTACTGTTGTAAATGAAATGTCACTCCTGAATGGTCTAAAATCATCTCAACTATGCCTAGTTCCAGCGAACTGGGTAACAAAAATACCAGTTCAGTAGGAAAAGAAAGACAAATTATATAAATCTAGGAGCAAGTGGCCAGAAAGAGTTTCAGCTGGGGTGGCCTGTTAGAATGGTAGCACAATCATGATAGAACAAATTCAGCTGGCCTTGGAGCTGCCAACTCTGGTTCGACATATTCCGGGAGGTTTCACCCCATCATCTCTTGCCTCCAACCGTCCCACTCCCAGTACTGACTGTTTGACATGTCCATCCTCCAGGCGCACTGCCTTCCCAGCCAATTGGAAAGTGAACAGACTCTTCATTGCCCAATTGGGTGACTCTTGACTGTCAGTCCAACAGTCTTCGCCCCCCGCCCCGCACCCCCCCCCCCCTTGCCAATATTTTTATAACTGATAAACAAAAGTGCTCAAAGAAAGTGGAAAATGGGAAAAAAAACATAGGGGCATGAAAAAAAAACAAGTTTTTTTTTAATGCCCCTATGATTTTTCTCCCGTGTTTTAACCCGTAAATGAATCTTTTATTCCTGGAGACTCCAAAGACGGAGTGTTGGCAACGCTAGCTGGTCTTGGGCAGAGGTTTGAGCCTACGATTCCCCACAGGATGCTTTTCTGACCACTGCCAAGCAGTGACCATTCATGGCAAAAAGGGAAGGAAACCGTCCACGTATATCATGCTCAACAGCCAAAGAGTAGATCGCATACATGCTCTCTCAAGTGGGAATGATACACAGTGCAGGGGGACCTAAAGAAGCGAAGGGTTAAAAAAATGTAATCGAACTTACATCATTTACAAAATACTAGAAACAACTAGCAAGCATCTGTGTGGGAAAATCTAGCGCATCTGGGTGAGTGTTTAATATTGCTAAAGTACAGCATAAAATGACAGGCATGTCATGTCAAATCATTCTGGGTAGTCATAAATTCTGCACTAAATCAATAAATCTGTGTAGCTGGTTAGAGGAACACAGATTCTGTCGTCTAGATCTTGCTTTCATCGTGTAGAAACAGAAGCGTTCTTTACCTCCAGGATTCTGTCTCCAGACTGCAGTCTACCATCTTTTACTGCTGCCCCTCTCTGTAGAATGTTTTTGACCAGGATGGGACCAGGTCCATGTACAGATGACTCTCTGGTGACTACCGTGAATCCAAGACCTTCTGAACCTGGACATAGGAAGAAATCAAGGGAAAATTGCTGGATTGAACTATTTAATGAACAGGACAAGTATTAACACTTTTCTATAAACTCAATCTATTGAAAGCCCGTTGTGTGTAGTAAAATACAGATACACTAGAGCTTCTCAATAGATACAAGTATATTGTAAAGAAAGCAGGTTATAGCTTTTAATTTAAAAATATGCAGCCAGAAATAATGCACAATATATCATGTAGCAGACATTGAGTTAACAGGGGGTAATGTTGAGGGGTATGGCAGAGAGAAACCAGTTGCATGGTTTCTGCATCATGGAGCCGCAAATAAAGTTACAGTGGCTGCAGTGTGTACTATCTACAGGACGCAATGCAGCAACTCGCCAAGGCTTTTTTGATGGCACCTCCCAAACCCAAGACCTCTACCACCTAGGACATGGGCAGAAGGTGCATGGGACACCATCACCTCCAAGTTCCCCTCAAGTCACACACCATCCTGACACGGGCATTTATTGTCGTTCCTTCATCGTCACTGGGTCAAAATCCTGGAACTCCCTACCTCACAGTATTGAGGGAGCACCTTCGCCACACGGACAGCAGCGGTTCAAGAAGAAGGCCGACCACCACCTTCTCAAGGGCAATTAGGGATGGGCAATAAATGCCGGCCTCGCCAGTGACACCCACATCCAGAGAATGATTTTTTTTTAAATTTATTAAAAACCTCTAATGCACAAATTATGTTCCATTTAGCTGGCAAGGTGCTACAGCACATTGGGTGTACCAATGCACCGTGATAAGGCATGTTTTGCTCAGTCATTCCACATGTGCTTAGGTCCCAGTTACAGTTGAGACATCAGTGGGAACAGGACAGACAGATGTTCAGCACTTTCCCCACAGGGGCAGAGTGGAAAAAAAGAACACGAGTAGAACCAACCTTTTCCATGCCCGCCTTTCATACAGCAATACTATGACTAGTACAGAGCTATTTCGCAACTGAATGGATTCAAAAGCAAAAAGAATACTGATCTGCTTTGAGTCGATGTAAATCAGAGTCTCTACCAATCCAATAGTAGCTCACTGTCAACATACTTCCTTTGAAAATTCATAATTCTAATTTGAAAGAGTCCCAATTGGGAGTCCCCCGTCCCTTTTTTTTTTAAAAAAAAGAAAGGGATCCTAATTGTAGAATGCAATATGCTTAGAAAGAGTTTTTGATGGCAGAATCACATATACTCTTGAAAAAAAGCAGCATCCCGCTACGAAAAGTGATAATCTCCTTAGAAAGGAATCCCAATACTCATTAGAAAGGGGTCTCAATGGCAAGACACCATACCCTTATATATTGTGTTGGGGTGAAATAAAAGCTGAATAGTGCATGCTTTATATGTTGAAGCATTAAGAAATGGCTTGGTGTTTTGAAACGGTAAGCTAACAAATGTATAACAACAGACGAGATAATGAGCAATCTTTGCCATTCTCGTGTATCAGCACACAAAGAAAATGCTGACCCCATGCTCTGGAGTGAAGTGACAGCTAAAAAACAGTTAATGAGAATGTTCATTTCCAAAGGGGAAATTTTCTTAGGCCCCAATTGATTTCCAATGCATAATACACTCCAGTTAATGGGCACCTAGATAATGGGAAATGTTCATTTAAAGAAAACATTTGTTTCAGTGGCAGTTCATTCCTCATATATTATCCGCCGTTTGCATTATAATAACTGAATAAATAAGTAACTTCCTTGCCAAAGGCTCTTACCGCATTGAAGTTTTGTTCTAAAGGGAAAGTTAATTCATCTAAATTTTCACACAAAAAAATCCGTAATCCTCGACATCATAAAAGGTGATACCAGTATATCTGCCTTTGACTGGGATTTTTCTGGTTTACACATACTCATCTGCATAACATATTAAAAATCCTGAGCATTCCTGTTTGATATGCCCATTTCCTGGTGTTACCTTTTATAACCTTCCATAGCGTCCAGAAGTAACGCCAAAAGACATGCATTTATATAGCGGCTTTCACAATCTCAGGATGTCCCAAAGCGCTTTACAGCCAATGAAGCACTTTTCAAGTATAATCACTGTTGTAACGTAGGAAATACGGCAGCCAATTTACACACAGCAAGTTCCCACGAACAGCAATGAGATAAATGACCAGATAATCATTTTTTTTTTAAAGTGCTGTTGGTTGAGGGATAAATATTGACCAGGACACCAGGGCGAACTCCCCTGCTCTTCTTCGAAATAGTGTCATGGGATAATTTACATCCACCCAAGAGGGCAGTCGGGGCATTGGTTTAATGAAAGCCAGCACCTCCGACAGCACAGCTCTCCCTCACTCCCTCACGAGAGTGTCAGTCTAGATTTTGTGCTCAAGTCTCCAGAGTGGGACTTGAACCCACAATCTTCTGACTTAGAGGTGTAACAGTAACTATTTAACAAGTAGCACTAAAACCCTGTTTTTTAGTCTTTTTATCAGTGATGGCAAAACGCACACTGCGGTGCTGCCCATTTTCTTTTTATATGTCTTCTCTGTCGATAATTTTTCCTTTTTCTAAACTTTTGACTACTTATTTTCATAGTTTTAACCTACTCTGCTGCCCTTACCACCTCTGTCACCGTTCCCATGCTCCTGCTACCTTATTTTCCTGGCAACGTGGCCCCTCTCACCTTCACCCCGTTGCTGCTGCTGCCTTCCATCTCTACCCCCTCTTCCACCCTACTGTCCTTCTGCCATAACTCCCAGCCTCACTCACCCCTTATTGTCCCTTCCGCCCCGCTCTGCGGCCCCATCTCTGAGCATCTACCTGTTCTACCCTGCCCTATTCAATAGAAGCCCTACGGTCCCTCAGCCTACCTGATCTCCTCTACCTGACTCACCTCCCTTTTTTCCTTTGGTCACCTGGCCTCCCCATGTGCCCCCCAGCTTCCTGTTCCCAGCTCCAAAACTGTCTTTTGCTGCTATTTCCGGCCTCAGGCGCCCAGCCTTACTCCACTCACTCGCTTAGAAAGAAACAAAAGCACATTTCCCAACTGTGAAACAGACTTTTTTTTTTTTAAAAGAAAACAATTTTGCATTGGAGAAACAAAGATGGGAAAAGGAGGAGACAGCATCAAGAACGGAGAGAGGGACACCAAGGGAGACAGCAAAAAACAGGCAGACAGGGAGGCAAGAGCGGGAATCGGGAGACAGAGAGGAGGAGGTGGGAAGAGAGCAGTCGACCGGTGGCGATAGAACGGAAAATGGTTGGAGATCACAAGATGCAGGCACAGCGGGGAGGCAGAGCGAGGAAGATATGAGAGATGAGACCATGACTCATGAGAGGGTGTAGGAATGGCATAAACAACGCAAAAATTCAAGGAGGGCATGCATGTCCTGAGTCTGGAGGTAACAAAGGCATGATGAGGGTTTCAGCAGCAATAGAATAGTGTGTGTAACACTCAATCAACATCACAAAGAGGAGGTTTATAATGTTTGCATGCAGTTTGCCACTGACAAGCACTCTTAAGCATAAAGCACAGGAAACAAAGGAAATATTGCAGTCACCAAGTATACAGCTATCTCCCTTTACAGCATTTAATCTAGTGGAGCTAGGACTGCTCTGAAAACTGTGCAGCAACATCTCAAGTTAGCAGTGAATAGACTTCAAAACTAATTCATTGGCTGTGAAGCGCTTTGGGATGTCCTGAGGACGCAAAAGGTGCCACATAAATGCAAGTTCTTCCTTTCCTTCTGGGTTGCAACAAAAAATACCTTTTTTCAAATCGATTTTGATCTTTTTCCCTTGTTTCTTGGTCCCAACTCCCCCAAGTGATGTTGGTGAGGATGTTTTCTTTGCCAGTATTGAGTGACTGTTGCTCCTCAACTGTTTGGGGCTGCTGATCTGCGTTGAAATCAACGGTGAGCTATTCTCGGAGTTACTGGGATAAACAAAATCCGTAGGTCTGCTGGTTGGTTTTGAACGCAATGGAGGTGGAAACTTGGTGTTTGAATCATCTTCGGGATTGGGGCTATTCAGGAGTCCAATTGCAGATCTCTCATACCGCTCCCTGTTACAACTTGGAACTATTTGGAGTTGGACGGCAGGAAATTGCATTGCGTTTCGAAAAACCTCCTGCGCCCTGTAATTAAAAAAAGAGTTTACAGTCAAACCGTGTCATTAAGACCTGTGTTTCCAACATTATTGTAATGTATCGTTTTGGCCCTCTACTTGGATTTCTGCCCCCTTCCTCACACTATCCAGACAGAAGGCATTCTGGTAGCCTGATCCCAGGCCTTCTCGATTCTAGAAGCGAGGTGCTGGGAGGTGCACAAGAGCAGCATGCGCTACAATGGTTTCCCTATTGGCTTTCCTTTTCTTCCTGATGAGGGGCTCATCACCTCTGCTTTGAGACATCCACCAAAGGTAGAACTGAGACTTGAAATTCAATGGCCGGAGATTGCTGAACATAAGTCCATGCTGTACCACCCCAGACCCCAAGTCAGTGAGTGTATTACTGTATTGGGGTATTCTAATTTTACATCTTTCTTCAGTACTAATCTTATGAGAGATGTTGTGACTGACTCATGATGAGTTGCACCAGAATGATATTGGGGCTAAAAGAGTTAAATTATGAGGACAGGTTGCATAGACTAGGCTTATATTCCCTCGTGTATAGAAGATTAAGGGGTGATCTAACGGAGGTGCTTAAGATGATTAAAGGATTTGATAGCTTGGATCGAGAGAAACTATTTCCTCTGGTGGGGAGAGTACAGAACAAGAGGGCATAACCTTAAAATTAGAGCTGGGCCATTCAAGGGTGATGTCAGGAAGCACTTCTTCACACAAAGGTATTGGAAATCTGGAACACTCTCCCCCAAAAAGCTGTTGAGGCTGGGGGTCAATTGAAAATTTCAAAATTGAGATTGATAAGATTTTTGTTAGGTTTGGGTATTAAGGGATATGAAAAGAAGCCGGGTAGATGGAGTTAAGACACAGATCAGCCATCATCTAATTGAATGGCGGAACATGCTCGAGGGACTGAATAGCCCATTCCTGCCCCATGTTCGTAATATCCAAGCGTACCTGGGATCCAACACAAAGATTGCGAGTCTCCAAGTTTACCATTCAAAGTCCATGAGATGGGACTGCTGGTATAGGAAACCGTTGTGATGAAATAAAAATTACAAAAGATAACTTTGTTTCATTTAAGGGGAGGCTTGATGCAGACATGAGGGAGAAGAGAATAGAGACATTCAGAGGTGAGGTGGGAAGAGGCAATTACAGCGAAAGGAGGTTCATGTGGAGTATAGTTGGGCCGAAAGAATCTACAGTACCGAAACAGGCCTATGTAATTCTATGATCCCTTCAGTATCAATTGAGGGCGACTGTCAAAAATGGCCACTCAAGCAAGGCAAAGTCTATCACAGTAATAATTTTTGGGTGTGTACTTTTTAATTCCTCTCTCCTCACACATATTACAGAAGATTTTTTTTAAAAAACGTTTTCAGTCGAACTCACATTAGGCAGTTTATACATCAGCTTGAAAAGGAGAAAGCCCCCTCCCAGCAGTTTATTGAGTGAAACAAAGTGGAGCTTTGAAAGAGCTCACGAGGAAAACGTAGCGTCGCGGGGGCTGAGAAAAGAACAGCCACACTTACTGAACGAACGTCCTGTCTGTTAAATCATTGTCATTAATTTTGACGATACACTCGTTGTCTTGGAACAGTCTCTCTCTTTTCGAACGGCTGTTTTCTTCAATGCCACGAATGCACAGACCGAGGAATCTGGAGGGCAAACAAAAAAAAAAGCATGTAACAGATCGTTTGACATTTTTTTAAAAATCACCCACCTGCCTGACAGAAAGGACCAAGTCAAAGTGGCAACAAGTTTAGAGAAGCTGTGGCGGTTTCTGATAAAGAAACTGCCCTGGTAATATTGAATCTGGCAGCCATTCAGCTGTCCATTGTGAGAGAAAGACAAGGGCAGACAGTCAGACAGAAAGAAAAAAGAAAAGAAAAGAAATAAAGAGCATTTATATAGCACCTTGCATGACCTCAGGTCGTCCCAAAGCACTTTACAGTCAATGAAGTACTTTTGAAGTGTGGTCACTGTTATAATGTAGGAATACTCATAGCCACAATACTTTTCAATAGTTTCAAAGGCAATTTCAGTATTCCACCACATTGTTTTGGAAGATGATACTGCACCATGTCAAGCATTTTGCTTTTATCTTTGCAACTGCCTGCATGTGTTTGTCACAGTTAAGATCAATATACCATAAACTCCACATAATCTGACTCAACCACTGCTCTAAAGCCCTTTCCATCACTTCTATTATATACAATATCAATAGATTCAATCACATCCCATTGTATAAAATTTCAATTGATTCGATTAATTCCCATTCACTCCCACTGTATAACGATTCCAACTTTCACTGTAGAGAATTTTTTGCACCCAAGCATAAAATATCCTTTAATTATCCGCAAAGCAGAATAAATATAGTCACTCCTCTACCAAATCTAATCCAGAGTCAGCGGGTCATTTTATAGGTGTAATCAGTTTTGTGTAAAATATGTTTCGGCTAAGTGTTTTTGGTTGCTTTTTGTTTAGATTGAATTGCTGAAACAAAAATGATTAAATGGGCTGAGGTACTAAGATTACAAATTGGCTGCACTGCATCAGTACTTTATAGAAACCCTGACACAAGCATAAAATGTAAGACTTATCATGCACTTTTAAAATTCAAATTTACAGTCAAAATTCCTGATGACAAACTTATTACAAATCATTCACTATTCCGGTTAAAGCTCATTTTAAGATGAAGATTGATTAAGAACTGCTGACGTCCACTGCCCCCTGCATCCCCACTGACCCCCCCCCTCCCCCAACCACCCCACCTCCACCCCATCAGTAATCTCCTCTTTTCTCTGAAGGAAGTGACTGAAAGCAAGGTACATTTCCATGGACATCAAATTCCCTCCAACAGCTCATCCAAACTGTCCTCCTTCATACAGTAAACCCCAACTTTTCTTCCCCTCATCTTCAGAAAGCAGTTCTGCTGGGCTGTAGTTTCACAGTAAGTTTCGGCAGACTTACAGCCATTGCCAATCCCATCCTCACCAAAGCAGCACATGGTCATTTTCCAGCAGTCATCACTGGATAGTGATTAGCAGCAGGTAGCCTGGCAGGTTTCCCCCATCCCCCACCCCTTCCCGAGCCCAGAGACCAATCACAAAACCCCCATCTGCCATGCCAGATGAGATCAGCTAGCGTAGCAGAAACCAGAGACCGAACCTGGTAATACTCTGTATGGCTCGGTATTGTACAGATATTCAGTGCATACATCAACTGAGCCATTGGGTGGAATTGTGAGATTCTGTTTTCAATGCACAGACGGAATCATTTTCTGAAAAAAATGCAAGCATTTCCCAGCTAATACAGTTTTTGCATTTTGAGTAGTGCGGCATTCAGCCATACTGGATTGTAAATTTTGAGGTTTACGATTGCTATTGATAAATATTTTGTTTTCTTTGGGGAAGGAAAAATCAATGCCATGCAGAGTACAGTGCCAAAGCAGACTATGATTTGTATTTCTTGGCTGAGCTCCGAAATTCAACTCTATGCTGAATGCGAGAATAATTCAAGTGACTACAAAGGCAACATTTCTTTTGGGCGGCTTAAAAAAAAAAATCAACCTTCTTAAGCCCCCAATCTAACAACACCCTTTTAAGATCTTAAAAAGTTAAGGCTATTATTAAAGCATAATGTCACAAAGTTACAAATTCTGATTCTAAGTTTATTGCAACCCACTCAAATGAAAAGAAGCACTGAACTGGCCAATGTCACAATTCAAATAAATGAATGGAAGGCATCTGACTACAATTCAACTTATATCATTGTTGGAAAATCTCTTAGATGTCCTGAACTGTCCAGGATATCACGATTTAGCAAAAAAGCCAAAGTTGTTCTCCCTGTATGCACGGCACTGGAAATGAGAAAATGAAATACAATGTTATGAAGACAAAGCATTCCTAGCACATCTAAAGGGGCTCTATTAATAAAGCTCAGTCAGTTGCCCAATGCATGCTGCGTTGGCCACCTTCATAGTGTCCACTTCCTTTTTCTCTCACTAGAGGCGGAAAAAAAGGGGACGAGGTAGAGATACCGTGCAAACGGTGAATAAAGGGGGAGAAAGAGGTGAGAAAAAGGAGAGAACAAGGTGGAAAAAGGGGAGAACGTGAAGATCAGAAAAAAGAAAGAGAATGTAAGATACAGAAAATAAGAAAAGGGAGGGGCGGCCGCAAACAGGGAATGAAGGGATTGAGAAAAAGAGAGGTGGAAAAGAAAGTTAAAAAAGTTCTGACAATAGGTCTTCGACCTGAAGCGTTAACTCTGTTTCTTTCTCCACAGATGCTGCCTGACTTGCTGAGCTTTTCCAGCATTTTCTGTTTTTATTTAAGTTAAAAAGGGAGTGGTTAGAAATTGAAGCTTAAGACTGGCTGGAGCTGGAAGCTTCAGTCAAAAACTGTTTGATATTGGTCATTTACCCCTGATTATTTTTTTAGGGCATGTCAAGCATCATGATCATTGATGGAGCACTAGTTTGGAAAAAAGGGCAACAGAGTGAATTGAAACAGCATCATTAAGGTCACTGAAGTGCTGCAAAGATTTTACGTTTGCTTAGGTGTGTATTTCTTCAAATAGGAGCCAGTTTCTTGCCAGAATCTTGAAAGGTTAGAGACTACTATAAGTTTACAACTCAGTAAACTTTTGTTCAGAAAGACTACTTAACGTGAACGCAATGGTTACGGTAAGCATCGACTTTTCCTATTTTAGAGGTACTTCCAGTTTTCTTCTCAACGAATATCATCACTTTTCATTCCCGACTTAAAAGGAGTTTTATGCCACAAATCTAGTCTAACAAAAGCCTTTTCATTAAAAGTAAAAAAATCACTGGAATGCTCATAACCCAGAGCTTATTCCAGCTGCAGGATCCACTTTATCCAGTGGCTTTATATACTTATTTCCCTTTCCTCTCCTCTCCTCTCCTCTCCTGGAGGCGCCGACTCAAGTTAGGGTTACGGTTCCCACAGCAACCAGCAGTCCTCCAGTACCTCGCCCAGTCGGTGCCATGTCTTAGATGGTAGCGCAAAACAGGCACCAACAGTCAGGCAGCCCACTTTGCACTCCGCCCGATTTGCTTGACGTCAATGGAAAAGAAAATCCAGGCGGAGTGGAAAACAGGCTGCTGCTTCTCTCTTTTTGCGCGACAGCCCAAGATGAGTCTATAAGAGTTTATACAGCCCTAACGACTCTATAGACGGTATGGGGTTGTCGGCTTCCTCAATCGCGGCAGGCAATCATAGCACGGCTGCTTCCTACAGGGGACTGCTGGCAGAGGCACAAGAGTAGATTGCCCACGTCGCTGTCTCAACTGCAGGTGCTGTGTAACGCAGGGAGGCCATATGGGGGGGGGAGGGAGGGAAGCAGAGAGGAAACACCCGTTTTTTGATAACAAAAAGGCACGATTTCAATCGTCGCAACTTCATCACTTTACGTTAATTTGCTCCTCAGAAGTCAAACTCATGCACAGGGCACTTCTTTGGCCTTCCACTGCTAGTTTTGACTTTTGTTTAGAAAAAGAGTTACAGCCATAATCAGCTCTTACTGACCTTTAAAATTTGCGAATGCAAAATGTGAAGAGTGGGCCACTGCATTCACAGAATCATACAGCACAGAAGGAGGCCACCCAGCCCATCATGCCTGTGCTGGCTCTTTGAAAAGGCTTTGCAATTAGTCCCACTCTCCTGCTCTTTCCCCATAGCTCTGCAAATTTCTCCTTTTCAAGTTTATATCCAATTCCCTTTTTAAGGTTACTATTGAATCTGCTTCCACCACCGTTTCAGGCAGTGCATTCCAGGTCTTAACAACTCGTTGCGGAAAAAAAATTCTCCTCATCTCCCCTCTGGCTCTTTCGCCAATTACCTTAAATCTGTGTCCTCCAGTTATCGACCCTCCTGTCAAACCAGTCATAATTTTGAACACCTCCATCAAATCTCCCCGTAACCTTCTCTGCTCTAAAGAGAACAATCCCAGCTTCTCTAGTCTCCCCACATAACTGAAGTCCCGCATCCCTGGTACCATTCTAGTAAATCTCCTTTGCACCCTAAGGCCTTGACATCCTTCCTAAAGTGTAGTGCCCAGAACTGGACACAATACTCCAGTGTTTTATAAAGGTTTAGCCTAACTTCCTTGCTTTTGTACTCTATGCCTCTATTTATGAAGCCAAGGATTCTGAATGCTTTTTTTAAACAGCATCAGTGAATTCATTCTCCTGACAATTTTGAAAGCTCACTTTTTCTTATTTTTAAATGAGGCTGCACAGCAGACAAATAGCTTCACAACAGTGCTCATTAGCTGCATCCACAACCAAGAAGCCAGCACGCCAACAACAAAATTAAGACAGTAAAATCAATGTAAGTTTCGGGTACCTTTGCAGGAGCCATAGGTTTAGGAGGTGGTTTTACTATGTAACACAGATGTGTAAATGTAATCATCGTGACCTTATTGCTTAATATTAATGTATTCCTGACAATGAAGCTTTAACCACATTGCCACATTCGCCAATGGAAGAAATTTAGAGTGAGAGGATCTATACGTAGCAGTAAAACAAAACCATTTTAGTCGAAACGTTAAATTGAACACAGTTCACGATAACAAACCTGAATACTTGGCCAAAGTCTGTTTTCTGAAAACAGCAATTGCGACTGTATTCACTAATGGTGCTAATGAATGTTCCAGCACGATGTGCACTTGATTATAGTATTTTAAACCATTCTTAGGTTTTCGTATCCCAGCACAAAATCCAATGGAAGATGCACTGTTACCATGAAGTCCAATCTTTCTAGGCTAAGTGATTATTGTTTGTTTACAATTCATTCAAAAACAAAAATGAAAACAGAGAGCTGGATTCATTTGATACTGAATGCCAGGATGCAGATAAAACACATCTATAAAGCTGAAAAACTGTTTTAGCAACTGTGCCTTACAAACCTCGAAAGTCTCAGGTTCTGTGTTTGGTCTGTGCCGAGTTAGCTGACTTTAACCAAAGAACAGTGAAAAGCACTACAAGTTGCCTCCAAGATTTCTGAGCGCAGGGGGAGGGGGAAAAAAGAGGAGGAACATCTGGTCCCGACTGCTAACTTGTGGGCACTGCTGAAAAACATGTTTAGACTCCCATGCTAGAATAGGCTGCAGACACTCACAGTTTAACTCCTAATTCAAGAACAGCCACTTCATGGAAGGATTGGAGGGCTGCCCACAACCGTGGCTCCGTACCTCAGCATGGGTCACCGACTTTAGAAGAGAGAACCTTCTGGCATATTGCTTCAGCGGTACGGAGCATCAGTAGTTGCAAACCCATTATTTAGGTGTGAGATTTAGAAACGCTGAGATTTGCTACCATGGTCGACTACAGAAGAAATTTGTCATGCCTGTAGTGTTACTGGAAAAGCATCACACATATGTCGGATTTTTACACACAGAAAAAAGGTAAATGATGACAACATCATCTTGCATTTATATAGCACTTTTAAAGTAATAAAACGTCCCAAGGCACTCCACAGGAGCGTTATCAGACAAAATTTGACACCGAGCCACATAGAGAAATATTAGTACAGGTGACCAAAAGCTTGGTCAAAGAGGTAGGTTTTAAGGAGCGTCTTATAGGAGAGAGAGGTAGAGAGGCGGAGAGGTTTAGGGAGGGAATTCCAGAGTTTAGGGCCTAGGCAGCTGAAGGCACGGCCGCCAATGGTGGGGTGACGGAAATCAGGGGAAAAACAAAAATGAAGTGGTAGGAAGAATCACACCCTGCCCTGATCTTCCCATCGACGGTCAGGCTTAGACCAGGAACTCCCTCTGAACCACTTAGTTGCAGGCACAATTCCGGGTCCCACTTCTGTGTTGCAGAATGTTAGTGTACTAAAACTCTGTCACTGGGGCCAACTAGTTCCATCAACATCTTGTTAAACGCTGAAATGAGCAATGTGCTTGAAAAGGTAATAAGTTCAATTCTCCACCGCTATCACTGCTGTTTTATAAAATGTATTTTTCTCCAAGTGCTTTGATAAAAATTTATACCTACATTTCCCTGGCAATTTGTAAATGTTACAAATATAAAATAAATAAAAAAGTCATCGAGTGCTGTAGCGGCTGCGGTATTTCAAATTCAGTCATTTATGGATGAACTTCTGTGATTATTATTGATCATCTGTTCATTCTGGTCTATTACTGATCCCTTAGTGCTTCACTACTTTACCCTCGTTCTCTCCAAGGAATTTAATGTCAAACCTTTACGGTCGATGTAAAGGCAGGGGCAGGAATTTTATCATGTTTAAAACATTATATATGTTCATCAGGGACTTTAAAAAAACACATTTGAAATATGTGGTTGACAAACTATTAAAATTTTCAATTTTCACTCCCATTAATAAGCAATGAGATTGGAGGTGAGCACCCAAAATTCCCCACAGTCCAGATGCCCTTGGCTGCCCAACTGCAGGAATTCAACTGGGTGGATCAAGGGGGCATAACCTTAAAATTAGAACTGGAGCGTTCAGGGGTGATGTCAGGAAGCACTTCTTCACACAAAGGGGAGTGGAAATCTGGAACTCTCTTCCCCCAAAAAGCTGTTGAGGCTGGGGTCAATTGAAAATGTCAAAATTGAGATTAATAGATTTTTATTGGTTAAGGCTAGTAGGGGATATGGAACCAAGACGGGTAAATGGGGTTAAGATACAGATCAGCCATGATCTAACTGAATGGTGGAACAGGCTAGAGGGGCTGAACGGCCTATTCCTGTTGACCAGTGACACACCGTGGTTGACTCATAATGCCTTCTTAAGTGGTTGAGCAAGCCATTCAGTTGTAAACAGTCGCTGCCTGATCCAAGTCACAGAAATCGTGAAAGGACACGTCACTAAGGTAAATCGCACTTTAACGAGGTGCAAACAGTTGCTTCAGCTGCCCGAAATAGTCGACGCACTTATTAAATTATAAGCAGCATCTTTGTAATTGATGCCTATGGTGATGGCAAATGGTTAGCGATATTTGCCAGATATAGTCAGCTGTCTGAGATATACGCAGACGGTGTTAGTGGTGAGGACTGTACTTACAGCTGAAACGTCTCTTTCCAACCTGAAGCCACGGTGCTTGCAGTCTGCTGACAAGGCACTTCCCTCGGAACAAAAGGAGCTCTGCTTGCCCTACTGCCCTATGTGCACAAATGCCTTTCACTTATAGGGATTTGCTTAAATTAGTTTGTCCCATTGAAAAAAACTCTGATTTGGTATCTTTCCTAGAACATTTTGTCCTGGTAACCCTGAAGAAAACTATTGTCTCACCAATGTCCTTAGCTTCTTTACTGACAGCATCACTAATCCCTTTAACTACTTCTTCGCACGATGGATAATGGAAATCTGGAACACTCTAACCCAAAAAGTTGTGGATTACATAGAATTTACAGCACAGAAGCAGGCCATTCAGCGCAACTGGTCTATGCCGGTGTTTATACTCCACACGAGCCTCCTCCCTCCCTATCAGCATAATCTTCCATTCCTTTCTACCTCATTTACTTATCTAGCTTACCCTTAAAGGCATCTATGCTATTCACCTCAACTACTCCATGTGGATGCTAGGTCAATTAAAAATTTCAAGACTGAGATCGATAGATTTTTGTTAGGTCAGTGTATCAAGGGATATGGAACCAAGGCAGGTAAATTGAGTTGTGATACAGATCAGCCATGACGTAAATGATTGGCAGAGCAGGCTCGAGGGGCCGAATGGCCTACTCCTGTTCCTATATTCCTAAGCTGCAATGGGGAATTTCTACCACACACTGTTCGCCCCATAATGCAATGCAGCTAGTCCGTTAGTACTCAAAATTAGCTCAGTACAATTAGTAAAGTGCCACTCTCAGGTATAGTAATTTGTATGGTGTAGAGTTCTGGCTGAGGTTATGGCAAAAGACATCACCAGTCCTCGTTTTAACGGAAAAGGTTCTCCTTGCAGTTTACACAAAATTTAAAGCTGACTCTCCACATGAATTCAACAGAAACCACAATTCCCAAACAGAAAAGTTAACTACTGGAACTTCTGAAATTCTTACAATAAAAAGCAGCAGTGTTGTTTACAGGATTGTTTCTTTACCACTAATGGAACTGTTAAAAATGCAAACCACAATGATGGAAAAAAAAAACAGCCAGTGGTGGGTGGCACGACGAGACTATACATGGCACAGAAAGGATCATGTCATGTGGTGTGATGATATGGCACGCATTTAAAATACAGTCATGCATGACGGTCCCATCCGTGGAGTTTGCTGGCTTATTTCCCATGGTCAATGTAGAAGAAAAATTAACCACTTGATGCACTTACATAGAATGTACAGCACAGAAACAGGCCATTCAGCCCAACTGGTCTGTGCTGGTGTTTATGCTCCACATGAGCCTCCTCCCACCTTACTTCATCTAATCTTATCAGCATATCCTTCTATTCCTTTCTCCCTCATGCATTTATCTAGCATCCCCTTAAACGTATCTATGCCATTCACCTCAACTGCTCCATGTGGTAGCAAGTTTCACATTCTAACCATTCTCTGAGTAAAGGGTTTTTCCTGAATTCCCTATTGGATTTATTAGTGACTATCTTATATTTATGGCCCCTAGTTTTGGACTCCCCTGCAAGTGGAAACGTCTCTACAGCTACGCTATTGAACCCTTTCGTAATTTTAAAAGACCTCTATTAGGTCATCCGTCAGCCTTCTTTTTACTAGAGAAAAGAGCCCTAGTCTGTTGAGTCTTTCGCCCATGTGATTTTAAAAAAATTGTTAAATCGAGATATTCACCTTTGCATAAAGGAAATAAAAATGGAAGTATGGCAATTGAGAAATGTTCTAGCTTCATTCGGCCTAAAGTTACCAATTTCACTCAATGACCTCCAGAGGTAATTGTATCAATACCAATCGCACTTGAGGCCAAATTGTTATGGACTGTAAACCTGTAACATTCTGTAAACACACATATTGACAGAGAAACAATGCTTTGTCAATAAGGCCTTCTTTCAAACCCACTTTATTGAACCAGTGCTCAGCTGGAGCAGCGCTCATGTCGGGAGTAGTATATCCACAGGCACCATATGGCACCTGATCTCAAGGGACGCAATCTCTCTGTAGTTTTAAGTATAGATGTACTTTTGGATACTTTACCTTCCACTCAGCGTAGAGTTAAAGGGCACTACATGGATTCCCAGGGGGCCACCGTCTCCAGAAAACTCCACCTTCTTTGTCAAATCACTGCCAAAAAGAGAGATAAGATGGATGAGGTTACACCCAACAACAGCTGGGACTCTACAAAACCACAGCTTTTTAACCCATTCTCCCAAATAAGTAAATAGTGTAGGATGACTGGATTATAATGCATCTGTCAGGGCCTTAAGGATATTTTTTAAAAGAAGCAAACAAGTCAAATGTAAATAAATAGAACAAAGGCATTGCATTTCTTCCTGCAGCTGGGTGTTTACAGCATAAATGGGTGCAATCAATACTGAGGTTTAGTCTTCAGAAGTCAAAGCACTCAAAAATACAATTGCTGAAACAAGAGAATAAAGTCTCCTCGTAATGCAGCACTGTGATAGAACACTAGTGCTCAAGCTACACGTGTATACATGGGTGTACACGTGCGCATACACACGTGCTTGTATACGTACGTATGTGCATGTGTGCGAGATCAGCTTAGCTGCTCAACTGTTAGCATTAGCAGCAAGCATGATGACTAGAACGTAAGAACATAAGAAATAGGAGCAGGAGTAGGCCATACGGCCCCTCGAGCCTGCTCCGCCATTCAATAAGATCATGGCTGATCTTTGACCTCAACTCAACTTTCCTGCCCGTTCCCCATATTCCTTGATTCCCCTAGAGTCCAAAAATCTATCTCTCTGAGCCTTGAATATACTCAACAACTCAGCAACCACAGAATTCCAAAAGTTCACAACTCTGAGTGAAGAAATTCCTTCTCATATCAGTCTTAAATGGCTGACCCCTTAGTTCTAGACTCTCCAGCCAGGGGAAACAACCTCTCAGTATCTACCCTGTCAAGCCCCCTCAGAATCCTATACGTTTCAATGAGATCACCTCTCATTCTTCTAAACTCCACAGTATATAGGGCCATTTTACTCAATCTCTTCTCATAGGACAACACTCTCACCCCAGGAATGAATCTAGTGAACCTTCGTTGGATCGCCTCGAAGGCATGTATACCCTTCCTTAGATAAGGAGACCAAAACCGTGCACAGTACTCCAGATGTGGTCCGAGCCCGCATGCAGCAAGACCTGGACAACATCCAGGCTTGGGCTCATAAGTGGCAAGTAACATTCGCGCCAGACAATGACCATCTCCAACAAGAGAGGGTCTAACCGCCTCCCCTTGACATTCAACGGCATTACCATCGCCGAATCCCCCACCATCAACATCCTGGGGGTCACCATTGACCAGAAACTTAACTGGACCAGCCATATAAATACTGTGGCAACAAGAGCAGGTCAGAGGCCGGGTATTCTGTGGCGAGTGACTCACCTCCTGACTGCCCAAAGCCGTTCCACCATCTACAAGGCACAAGTCAGGAGTGTGATGGAATACTCTCCACTTGCTTGGATGAGTGCAGCTCCAACAACACTCAAGAAGCTTGACACCATCCAGGACAAAGCAGCCCGCTTGATTGGCACCCCATCCACCACCGGCGCACTGTGGCTGCAGTGTGCACCATCCACAGGATGCACTGCAGCAACTCGCCAAGGCTTCTTCGACAGCACCTCCCAAACCCGCGACCTCTACCACTCAGAAGGACAAGAGCAGCAGGCACATGGGAACACCACCACCTGCACGTTCCCCTCCAAGTCACACACCATCCCGACTTGGAAATATATCGCCGTTCCTTCATCGTCACTGGGTCAAAATCATGGAACTCCTTTCCTAACAGCACTGTGGGAGAACCATCACCACACGGACTGCAGCGGTTCAAGAAGGCGGCTCACCACCATCTTCTCAAGGGCAACTAGGGATGGGCAATAAATGCCGGCCTCGCCAGCGACCACATCCCATGAACAAATTTTTAAAAAGCCTTGTAACAATTGCAGCAAGACTTCCTTACTCTTGTACTCCAACCCCCTTGCAATAAAGGCTTCCATTGGCCCTTCCATTTGCCTTCCTAATTGCTTGCTGTACCTGCATGCTAACTTTCTGTGTTTCTTGTATGAGGACATCCAGATCTCTCTGAACACCAACACTTAATTAGTTTCTCACCATTTAAAAAATATCCTGTTTTTCTATTCTTCCTACCAAAGTGAATAACTTCATATTTCCCCAAATTATACTCCATCGGCCACCTTCTTGCCCACTCAGTTAACCTGTCTATATCCCCTTGCAGACTCTTTCTGTCCTCCTCACAGCTTACTTTCCCAACTACCTTTATATCAGCAGCAAACTTGGATACATTACACTCGGTCCCTTCATCTAAGTCATTAATATAGATTGTAAATAGCTGAGGCCCAAGCGCTGATCCTTGAGGCACCCCACTAGTTACAGCCTACCTGAAAATGACCCGTTTATCCCTACTCTCTGTTTTCTGTTCATTAACCAATCCTCTATCTAGGCTAATATATTCCTCCAACCCAGGAGCCCTTATCTTGCGTAGCAACCTTTTATGTGGCACCTTATCGAATGCCTTTTGAAAATCCAAATATACTACCATCCACTGGTTCCCCTTTATCTACCCTGCTGTTACATCCTTAAAAAACTCTAATAAATTTGTCAAACACGATTTCCCTTTTATAAAACCATGTTAACTCTGCCTAATCATATGAATTTCTAAGTGCCCTGTTACCACTTCCTTAATAATGGATTCCAGCATTTTCCCCGACATCTGATGTCAGGCTAACTGGCCTGTAGTTCACTGATTTTCTCTCTCCCTCCTTTCTTGACTGATTTTTTAAAAAACATGTTTCAATACATGAAATGGTACCATGTCTAGAATGTTGCAAATCTTCCATCTTCTCTGACAGTGTGGGGAGGGGAAATCACCTAAACTGGAAAATTAAAATTTTCAGCGTGGATTATTGTTCTGCTTGGTCCTTGAGTGACTATTGATAAGCTGTTCAACCATGGAGGGCATCACAGCTGAGCCTGATTCTGTCTTCAGTTTTACACACACACACACACACACACACACACGTTTCTCTAGGAGTCACTGAATCCGATTTAAGAGTGCAAACTCTGGTCAATTTGTCCCCTCTTTAGTCCAGGAATGCAGAAGACAGTTGTTGCATACACTACCTGGGTTAACACAATAGACCAAAACAAGAACAGTAAAACCTTCTGGTCTTCATAGTGTAGTGCTGCATCAAACAGCACCTTGGTCCAACAGGACATTTGGCAGCATTTCCAGTGCGTTTACCACTGCACAGAGGCCGGAAATGGAGGACCGCAGAGATCTCGGGGGGTTGTAAGGCTGAAGGAGGTTACAGAGATAGGGAGGGGTGAGGCCATGGAGGGATTTGAAAACAAGGATGTGAATTTTAAAACTGAGGCGTAGCTGGACTGGAAGCCAATGTAGATCAGCGAACAGAGGGGTGATATGTGAACTGGACTTGATGCGAGTTAGGATATGGGCAGCAGAGTTTTGGATGAGCTCACTGACCCACAGTTGCTCCTGGTCTGGGAATGCCTCGATTTTAAAATTCTCATCCTTATTTTCAAATCCCTCCATGGCCTCGCCTCTCCCTATCTCTGTGACCTCCTCCAGCCCTACAACCCGCCGAGATCTCTGCGCTCCTCCAATTCTGGCCTCTTGCGCATCCCCAATTTTCATCGCTCCACCATTGGCGGCCGTGCCTTCAGCTGCCTAGGCCCAAAGCTCTGGAATTCCCTCCCTAAACCTCTCCGCCTTTCTACCTCTCCTCCTTTAAGGCGCTCCTTAAAACCTACGTCGGTCCTAATATTTCTTTATGTGACTCGGTGTCAAATTATGTCTGATGATGCTCCTGGGATGTTTTACAACGTTAAAGGTGCAAGTTGTTGTTATGTTCGGAGATGGTCTATTCTTGAACTGCACACACCTACGCAGTCTGTGCTGTTACACCTGTGAACCATGTTCTTTATTATCCTACCGCCTCCTCACCCATGGCAGTTAGCAGACACCGACTCTATGTTGGCCACAGGAGATTTTTTTTTAAAAAGCACGACGCACATTACATAAAACAACAGATGGTCAGAGGAAGGCTTACGGAATACGTATCCAGGGAGGGGGCAAGTTGCAAAACAATATCCTTTGACAATTTTCAGATTCTGGCGCTGTGGCTCAGTCACACGTTGTGCCTCAGACCCACACCTCTCCTCCTATTACATCCCTCCCTCAATCTTGCTGGTTTAATTTGCTGCTTCCATTTCTCCACCCCCCCCCTTAATTCTCCTCTCCTCTCGTCTCCTCTCCGCGGCCCACATGTAGCTCACTCACATGTGCATTCTTTAGAAAGAAAGAAAAAGACTTCTATTTATATAGCACCTTTCACAACCTTAGGATGTCCAAAGTGCTTTACAACCAATGATGTATTTTTTGAAGTGTAGTCACTGTTGTAATGTGGGAATCGCAGCTGCCAATTTGCGCACAGCAAGCTCCCACAAAAAAAAAATGTGATAATGGCCAGATAGTATGTTTTAATGATGTTGGTTGAGGGATAAATATTGGCCAAGACAGCGGGGAGAACTCTCCTGCTCTTCTTCAAAATAGCACCATGGGATCTTTTACGTTCACCTGAGAGGGCAGACGGAGCCTCAGTTTAACGTCTCATCTGAAAGATGGCAACTCCAACAATGCAGCACTCCCTCAGTACTGCACTGGGAGTGTCAGCCTGGATTTTGTGCTCAAGTCTCTGGAGTGGGACTTGAATCCACAACCTTCTGACTCAGAGGCAAGAATGCTACACACTGAGCCACAGCTGGCACCTTTACGGACGAGCCTGGTCAGCGAGTGCCAATGGACTATCCGACTATCAGGGTCACCACAACCAAGCCTGAACCGGATCTGACCAGATGTTCTCACATGCGCACAATTGACCGCGAACTAAGCGATTAACATGCTGCAGCAAGAACCTGGATCGATCTCTTCCATTCCCCAGCCCATGAACACTGAAGGCAATTTCAGGTTTCATTTTCATGCAAAAATCTTATTGAAGGCATCACAAAGAGTTAATCTGTCCAATTAATGTCTTTTGCAGCTTTCATAACTGCAGACAACAGCACGCAGATGTTTTGTGTCATTTGACATCTGGGAAAAGCAAATATCAATTTCTCATACAGCATGCAAAAATACCAGAGGGGAGATGAGATTTTTTTTTAAACGCAGAAAGTTATGATTTGGAATGCAATGACTGAAAGGGTGGTGGAAGCAGATCCAATAGTAACCTTTAAAAAGGGAATTGGATAAATACTTGAAAAGGAAAAATTTGCAGGGCGATGGGGAAAGAACAGGGGAGTGGGGCTAATGGGATAGCTCCTTCAAAGAGCCGGCATAGGCACGATGGGCCTTCTTCTCCGCTGTACAAGTCTATGATTCTAAGAGATACACAGAGCCATGTGATGTCTCCTCGTTATTCTATGGAAATATGCAAATGCATATATTATTATTCCACCTGGTTATACATTTTTTAAGACACTGCGGTGGATCTTAATTGGCTGTTACTATAAGGAATTTCTGGTTGCAACCCATAAATTCTTGCGTGTAAATAAATGGAAGGTTGATTCCATGGGGATGAGGGGATTGCAGAGAAGAGGGTTACCCAAAGTAGAGGTTGTATCGAGACTCCCATCGTAATTTTCACAGTAGACATTTTTTAAAAATCGAAAAATGTAAATATTTCCTACAACTTTTAATCCCTTCCTTTCTCCTCCTCCTCCCCCCCCCCACCCCCCAAAATAGAAATGGCTCCTGTTTGCATTAAGAAATTTTGGCATGCAAGCCAGAAATTCCTGAAATACCACAGTCACCCAAGGGAAGAGTGTACACGCTTTGGTCACGTCTCAAGACAAGTCTGTGGCATTCCAAATGTCCATCCAGTTTTGGGAGGAGGCAGGGAGGGAGCAGCGTCTGGGGTCAGCTTGCAAACTACTGACTTCATTCAAGCTGGAGTCAGGGAGAGGTAGGCCAAATGGCAGTAAGCTCTCTATCACACATTGAGGATGAGTCCCAAGGAGTGGAACAACTTGTGCGGCTCTCCGTCAGACAAGAAAACAAGACTGGACACACAAGCATTGCATGACAAACAATTTCCTCCACTTTACCCCCCTTCCCTCCCCTCCCCGAAATAGGCTGATTGATCAAGAAAGAGATACCTTTAACAACGCAGGAAAAGAAAACGGGAAGGATAGATTAACTAAGAAAAGACCTTGGATAAACTTTCACTGCCTCCCAGACACCATAACAGTTGTTCAGTGGGAATAGAAAGTAAATAATTCAAAGTTTTATGAGTAGGAGCAGTCAGAGGCAAAAAAAACCCACCACACAAGGGCTTTGGATGGAGGAGCAACTGTTAGCAGGAAATGTAAGTCACTAGTAACTTTATCAGGTTCTTTTCCTCACAAGGAAGTGGAGAAAGATAAGGAGAAATGCCACGCTTCCCTATGAGATAAAAGGTGCCATTTCCAAGGCTACATTGGGTGGGGGGGGTGGGGTGGGGGGGGGTGGGGGGGTGGGGGGAGGTGGGAAGAGTTGGGAGGAGAGAGAATTTGTAAAAGATGCATCTTTTAGTGTTTATGAATTCCTCAACATCGCTGTGAGCATCATTTTATAATAGTTTAGGTGAGCATGATAGCTTCCATTTTGTGAAGGAAATATAGAGGATAGATAGCCTTTCAGTTCAGTATTTTCTCCCCACCCCATTCTTTAGATGTCTTCCACTGCCACTGTAACGGACTGCTACAAGGTGCCGGGTTGAATGAGAGATAGAGATTCGGAGAAAGAGAGAGGGAGCAAAAGAGGGAGGAGGGAGGAGGAGGAGGCGGGGGGACCCGAGGAGGGAGGAGGAGGAGGAGGAGGCGGGGGGGCCCGAGGAGAGAGGAGGAGGAGGGGGAGCCCGAGGAGAGAGGAGGAGGAGGGGGAGCCCGAGGAGGGAGGAGGAGGAGGAGGAGGCGGCGGGGGGGCCCGAGGAGGAGGAGGCGGGGGGGCCCGAGGAGGAGGAGGCGGGGGGGCCCGAGGAGGAGGAGGCGGGGGGGCCCGAGGAGGGAGGAGGCGGGGGGGCCCGAGGAGGGAGGAGGCGGGGGGGCCCGAGGAGGGAGGAGGAGGAGGAGGCGGGGGGGGGGGGCCCGAGGAGGGAGGAGGAGGAGGAGGAGGAGGAGGCGGGGGGCCGGAGGAGGAGGAGGAGGAGGCGGGGGGGCCCGAGGAGGGAGGAGGTGGGACCACATATAGAAGGACGATCTCTCTGGTTTCTCACTTCACTATGGTGAAGCGTATCATCTCTACTTACTTTTCTTCACTTTTGCCTCCCCATTCTCCTCCCCCAATTACAAGGAGCTGAAGTCAAGAACTCGTGCTCTACCATTCCATGGTGTCACAGTACCAGCGCAGCACAACCGGCTCATGGAGGTTTGCTCCTAAATATCAGCAGATTGTTCTTAAAGAGGCCTTTTCTGTGAAACTCCGTATCAAATTGTGTTTTCCTACGCAACGTAGCAAAGAAAACAGTGGTGACAACTGGGTGCAATGTTTTTCCCTCCAAAGAAGAGAAACTGGAAACCACTTTAATAAATGGGGCTAGTAGAATGCATTGGAGAAGGAATTAGAACGATTAAACAAGCCAGCCTCAATGATGTAGAGTACTGATCTACCAATATAGTTTGCCATTGAGTGGTAGGTGGGGAGATAAGGCTTCCCCTCCCACCACCCCTAACCAGGGGAAAATAGAGCATTTACCCTGGGGTGCTCCGTATACCAGTTGGTCCGTACAGAAACAACTTTTAAATTTTGGAACTGCTAACATAGCTACACCCATTCAGAAAGTTAAGATAACGAATGGCAAGAGGACAAAACACAGAGAAAAAAAAAATCTCACACATCACAAAAAAAAGGAAGGATATTGGGACATCTTTCCTCCCACAGAGAGTACCAGTCACCGAGTTCAGCTCTCTGATACCAATTGTAGAATCTCGATTCACCATACCCAAAAGTGCATTTTGAATGCTTGTCCATCAGTCCTGAGCGGTCTGTTCTTCCATTGTCTGTAGGTGCCCAGTTCACTCCCTGTAAGATTAGGAGAGACAAACGGTTATACAAGAATTCCATCAGGAGATCGTTAGGGATTATGCGTCAATTTAGTTAATTTTGGTCAAGTTTTGTTAGTTCTCTTGGTTGGCATGTACGATTCACCGTGGTTCTGCTTTAAAATACATCTCTATGCTCCACCTTTTACACTTCCTAAATAAATGCAAAACTAACTGCTGAATTCAATCAAATATAAAAACAGGAATCTTAGAATCTCACATCTCAGGCACGTGTTTCAACATCAGGATTACTTAACCAAGACCAATAATTTCATTGGTTTAACTTTTAACATTTGGCAAATCTATACGTAGAACTTCCAAGAAATGCTTCATGTCCATTACTGGATTGCAAACTATTAATAGAATACTTTACAATATTTATTCTGCCTTTCTTTACAAGTATAGGCATAAAATAAAATCTGAAGATGTTATTAAGTTTATCTCACTGTGTCTTTGTTACAATAAGTTTTGAATTTCATGTAATGTTTAATCCTCAAGTGTATGGACCAGAACATAAAGCCAATTCTGACTGCACATTTCCTGTTCATTTCAACAAGGTGAACTAACCATAACCAATTTAAATATAGCTGAAACCAGAACAGCAAACAAGGAAGGAAAAATGTCCACCTTATTTAGGATTGGAAATTCAATGATTTTAGAAGCAAGCTAAAAAAAAATTTACAAATAGTATTTGTTCACAAACCTTGATGTTTCCTATTGGCCCCTTTGCAAATGTTAATCTGTTAACTGTGCTTCTGAGCTAGAAATCTTAAACCTCACTATTAATCTAATTAGTGGAAAGGTTTTTGTATGTATTAGACGGTATAACACCTGTGCAGCCAACAAGTGTACTAAGAATGCATCTCATGAAACTGATCCTACTAGTTGCAGAAAGCATAAAAAGACTTCGACACATTAATATACAAGGCACCAAAAGGGAACAGATTTCCCAAAGGCAAACACACAGTAAAGGAGTCCTAGTCAAGCAAGTGATTGGTAATTACATTTAAGCTTTGGCGTAACAACTTGCATTTATACAGCGCCTTTAATGTAGTAAAACATCCCAAGGCGCTTCACAGGAGCGTTATCAAACAAAATTTGACACTGAGCCACATAAGGAGATATTAGGGAAGGTGACCAAAAGCTTGATCAAAGAGGTAGGTTTTAAGGAGCGTCTTAAAGGATGTGGGGTTCAGGGAGGGAATTCCAGAGCTTAGGGCCTAGACAGCTGAAGGCACAGTCGGAAATGGTGGAGCGATGAAAATCAAGGATGCGCAAGAGGCCAGAATTGGAGGAGCGCAGAGATCTTGGCATACAAGGACTTACAGCCTGCTCACATCTTTGCAATGCTTGAGAGAGTAGAATCTGACATAGCATCGGCTACCCTCATTACAGGCAGTAGGGCTGAGCTTTCTTGAGAGTTCCCAAGATTCTACCAGCTTTTGCAGTCATTGTTGTCACTTGTTTGCCCCATCACTGATCAAATGCAATTTACAAGTCAAGGAGCTGAACAATTTTTAGTGATGGGAATTTACCAGCATTAGAGTAGAGAGGAATGATCAACATCACAGTCTATCTTTCTTGGTAGAGTTGTTTACTTGACCTCAGTGCTGAAAATAATAGAATTTTTCTGCACACCGTCGAATGCGGTCTATATTTGCCCGTTGTGATTTGGTCAATACTTGTTTTTCAACTAAGGCTTTGTCATATCGTGAGTTGGCAGAGAGATAAGACTTTCATCTCTACCAAAGCATTTCCCCTTTGTTTTGGAAAAACATAATAAACCAGACTGTAAGCCGATGCAAATGTGCAATTACTTGGATATTATATAATATATTATATAATGACTAGAGAAGCTGGGGTTGTTTTCCTGAGAGCAGAGAAGGTTAAGGGGAGATTTAATGGAGTGTTCAGAATCATTAAGAGTTTTGATAGAGTAAATAAGGATAAACTGTTTCCAGTGACAGAAGGGTCAGTAACCAAAGGACAGAGACTTAAGGTAATTGACAAAAGAACCAAAGGAGAGATGATGAGAATTGTTTTTATGCAGTGAGTTGTTATGATCTGGAATGCACCGCCTGAAAGGATGGTGGAAACAGATTCAATAATAAGTTTCAAAAGGGAATTGGATAAATACTTGAAGAGGAAAAATTTGCAGAGCCATGGGGAAAGAGCAGGGGAGTGGGACTAATTGGATAGCTCTTTCAAACAGCCGGCATGGACACGATTGTTGAATGGCCTCCTTCTGTGCTGTATCATTCTGTGATTCTATAATATATCTCAGTGCTGAATATGATCTGCTTATTCTGAGTACATATGAAATCTGATGAGTCAGTAAACTGAGGCCCCGTCTGCCCTCTCAGGTAGACATAAAAGATCTTATGGCACTATTTCGAAGAAGGGGAGTTCTCCCAGGTTCCTGGGCATTATCCAACATCATTAAAGCAGATTTTCTGGTCATTATCACATTGCTGTTTGTAGGACCTTTGCTGTGCGCAAATTGGCTGCCGCGTTTCCTACAGTGACTACGCTTCAAAAAGTACGTCATTGGCTATTAAGCGCTTTGGGACAACCCAAGGTCGTGAAAGTCGCGAATTAAATAAAAGTCTTTATTCTTTCTTGAAACGGTTCTGCACACAATCTAATGCTTAGAATTCCTTAAAACATAAACAAAAGGGAACTTGGTCACAGATTAAATATTGGTTAGATATACCAACTGGTATTTTGTTGAACACTTTCAGGGAACCTGGGAAGCTAGTCAACATTAAATCTCTAGTAGGAGACAAAACCTGGTGGGTGAAATCATTAACAGTTGTGCAGGGAAAAGCAACATAGTAGTGATGTTTCTTTTTGCTTTGCTTCCTAGCTAATCCTCATGTTCACAATTAAAGTCACCAATTAGGAGGAACAGTGCATCTAGAAATAAATGATTGAAGTTGATGGCCTTTGATGGATAGCAGAAAACTGAAGTCAGTACAGAGGACAGTAAACTTTAGGCAAAATGAGCATTCTAGCCTTGAAATGCATTGCTGCCAAAAGGGCTTCAAAAGGCACTTTGTTAAAAATATTGACCGTGGGAGGCTGCCAGGCCAAGCTTAAAATATTGGGCAACACTGTTGCCATTTGTAACATGATCCTACCAAGAGCCAATGACGGACATAGCTTCTCCTGCACGCAAAAAAAAGGACATCAGGATTAGCAGAAGTAGCAATACCAGCAAGAGGCAACAAGCTGGCCCAAAGACTATAGATGTTCTTTTAATGTAAATATAATACATGTGCACAAACAATTGCCAAAAGTCACAGCTGCCAGTGTCTGAAGCTAGATTCCAAATTGGCACTTCAGAGTGCTTGCGGTGCCCATTTCTTTCCTGGAAAAGTTGCACAGAATAGCCACCATGACTACACCTGAAAGATTTCTTCTGAGCTAATAATTTATTTTGAACACATACGGTTCCAGGAATACCCATTTGCATCATGAAAACTGGCCTCAGTGTGTTTTTAGGGAGCAGCAGAAGGATGCAGTGCAACAAGTCTATGAAACGCATAGCTCCTGTAAATTTCGTTGAAGGGGGAGGAAACGTATGGCTCACCTGTAACTCAACATTGCACAGTCATCACAAAAACTGCCCCCAGTATTGAATTACAGGTGAATACATATGTAGGTTCAATAACCTCCAAGATTGGCAATTCTAATTACAACTTGCATTTATATAGCATATTTAATGTGGTAAAATGTACCTGACACTTCGCAGGAGCGTTATCAAACAAAATTTGACACCGAGCCACATAAGGAGATATTAGGACTGGTGACCAAAAGCTTGGTCAAAGAGGTAGGTTTTAAGGAGCGTCTTAGAGGAGAGAGAGGTGGCAAGGCGGAGAGGTTTAGGGAGGGAATTCCAAAGCTTAGGGCCTAGGCAGCTGACGGCACGGCCACCAATAGTGGAGCGCTGCCAAAGGTGGGACAAAGGAAATTGGGGATGCACAAGAGGCCAGATCTGAAGAAGCGCAGAGATCTTGGAGGGTTGTAAGGCCGGAGGAGGTTCCAAAGATAGGGAGGGGCGAGGCTGTGGAGGGATTTCAACACAAGGATCTTTACAAATCAAGGTGTTGCCGGACCAGGAACTAATGTAGGTCAGCGAACACAGGGTATAGTATAGTATGAGTGTAATGCTTCATTTGACCTGAACAGAGGTGAGTAGACCAACATTTACTCAATGCTGATGCAGATCTGCGGATATTTTGGACATGCTTTATTACCAATTTGTTTCTCGAAATCAATAAACTACAGGAACCCTCCTTCACTACATTTAAGATACTTGAATGTTACTACCAGTCAATGATGAACCTCTAAACTCCTTTTTAATGACTTCAGCCAAAATTGGCAGTGTAGAAGAAATTCTAACACCTTGCTGTTTACATTCCGGACTGCTAGCCAGTATAAACATCGTAGTGTTAGAATAACAGAAAGTACTTCATTAAAAAGTGTATTGATGTGCTTTAAAACAGTTCTAATTACTCCTTGGGGGAAGGGGGGAATTCACTGATCATCAGCAATAGCCTACCAAAAGAACAGACAGCCGATCTGTTTGGCCTTGTATAATCCAGCTGTTGGTTAAGTAGAATGCTCACAGGGACATCACCTTCTGGCCTTGAAATATTTGAGCTGTGGCCAATCTTCCACTGTCTCAGCATTTCACTTCCCCACCTTAATTATACACAGAACAACAGGCAGGCAGTGTTACAGTGCAGTAATTCGACTGAGTCTATCCAATGCGGGGTGGGGGGGGGGTGGGGGGGAAGAGACAGAGAGAGGGAAAGACGACAATCGGAGAAAGGTAGAGAACAGAGAAGAGAGAGAGAGAGAGAGAGAGAAAGCAGAGGTGAGAGAGAGAGAGAAAAAGAGAGAGAGAGAGAGAAAAAGAGAGAGAGAAGAGAAGAGGAGAGAGAGAGAGAGAGAGAGAGTGCAGAGACAGACTAGGAAAGAAAAAGGAAGAATTCCAGAGAATGGCCCCTAGGCAGCTGAAGGCAAGCCAATGGCGGGGCAAAGTCGGGGGGTGGGGGAATGCACAAGAGGACAGAGTCTAAGTTATATCAAGTCTACAGCACAGAAGCAGAACATCCGGCCCAACTGGATCTATGCTCCACACGAGTCTCCTTACCTCATTTAACCCTATCTCCCTCATGTGTTTATCTAGCTTCCCCTTATATGTATCTATGCTATTTCTACTTCCTTGTGGTAGTGTGTTCCACATTCTTACTGCTCTTTGTGTAAAGAAGTTTCATGTTGAATTCCCTATTGGATTTATTAGTGACTATCTTATATTTATGACCACTAGTTTTGGACTCGCCCAAATTGGAAACATTTTCTCTCGGTCTACCCTCTCAAATCCATTCATTATCTTGAAGACCTCTATCAGGTCATACCTCTGCCTTCTCTTTTCTAGAGAAAAGAGCCCAGCTGTTCAGCCTTTCCTGATAAGTATATTCTCTCTGTTTTGGTATCATCAGTGTGAATCTTTTTTAGCAACTTCTCCTGTGCCTCTATATTCTTTTTATAATATGGAGACCAGAACTGTGCACAGTACTCTAAGTATGGTCCAACCAAGGTTCGATACAAGTTTAACATAACGTCTCTTCTTTTCAATTCTATCCCTCTAGAAATAAACCCCAGTTCTTGGTTTGCTTTATTAAATGGCCTTATTAACCTGCGTCGCTACTTTTAGTGATTTGTGTAGCTGTACCTTGAGATTCCTTTGTTCCTCTACCCCATTTAGATTATCCAAGCAGTACGTGGCCACCTTATTCTTGCTACCAAAACGTAATACTATCTATATTTATCTATACTGAACTTCATTTACCAATTACACGCCCATTCTGCAAGTTTATTAATGTCTTCCTGTATTTTGTCGCAGTCCTCCTTGGTATTAATTATAACCCCCAATTTGGTGTCCAATCGGAAATTGTACTTCCAATTCCCGAGTCCAAATCCTTTATGTAAATGGTGAACAAAAGTAGTCCCAGCACCGATCCTTGTGGAACACTACTTCCCAGTCTGAGTAACTACCTTTAACCCCTACTCTGTTTTCTATCCATTCTGCTACTTCTCCCATGACTCCACATGCCATAACCTTAGTCATGAATCTACTGTGTGGTACCTTATCAAGTCCTTTTGGAAATCCAAATATATTATATCTATTCCATTACCCTTATCTACCCTTTCTGTTACTTCTTCAAAGAATTCAATAAGGTTGGTCAAGCATGACCTTCCCTTTTGAAATCCGTGCTGACTATTCTTTATTATATTTTCAGTTTCTAGATGTTTTTCTATGATATCTTTGCGTAAGGATTCCATTATCTTTCCTACCACCAATGTTAAGCTAATTGGTCTATAGTTCCCTGGACTGGTTCTATCTCCTTTTTTAAATATAGGAATCACATTAGCTGTCTGCCAGTCTTCTGGCATTATTCCCTTTTCTAATGATTTTTTATATATATGTAATGGTGCCTCTGCTATCTCTTCCCTAACTTCTTTTAATATTCACAGATGCATTCCATCCAGACCAGGGGTTTTATCCTCTGTAAGTTTGATTAGTTGATCAATTATCTCCCCCCTTTCTGTCTTAAATGTCTTTATATCTTTCTTGATCTCTTCTTCTAAAGTCATGTCCACCATGTTAGCCTCCCTGGTAAATACTGAGGCAAAGTAATTATTTAATATTTCTGCCATTTCACTGTCATTACCTAAGAGTTTATCGGAGGTTTGCTAGTGCTGTTGGGGAGGGTTTAAATTAGCTTGGCAAGGGGATGGGAACCTGAGCGTAGATTCAGAAGGGAGAGAAGCAGAGCTGGAAATGGAAGACAGAAAATTAGTAAGTGAGTTTGGAAGGCAGAGGAAACAAAGGTTAAAAACTAGACAACAAAGGAGTGTGGCAGTGCTTAATGGTATATACCCCAATGCAAGGAGGCTAGTGAATAAGGCAGATGAGCTGAGGGACCAGATAGACACGTGGAAGTACGATATCTTAGCTATTACTGAAACATGGCTTAAGCAGAGGCAGGAATGGCAGCTCAACGTTCCTGGTTACAGGGTTTTCAGACGAGATAGAGAGGGAGATAAAAAAAAAAGGAGGGTGGGGTGGCAATATTGGTTAAAGAAGCAATTACGTCTGTGAGGAGGGATGATATGTTAGAAGGATCATCAAACGAGGCCATATGGAATGAGCTCAAGAACAAAAAAGGGGCAGTAACACTCCTGGAAGTGTACTAAAGACCCCCAGTCAGAGGGAGATAGAACAGCAAATATGTAAGCAAATTTCTGAGAAGTGCAAAAACAATAGGGCAGTAATAGTAGGGGATTTCAACTACCCTAATATTAACTGGGATACAATTAGTGCAAAAGGTATAGAGGGCGCAGGATTCTTAAATTGCTTTTAGGAGAACTTTTTTAGCCAGTACATAGCAAGCCCAAGAGGGGGGAGGGGGGAGTTCTGGATTTAGTTTTAGGGAATGAAGCTGGGCAGGTGGAAGGAGTAACAGTGGGAGAGCATTTTGGTGGTAATGATCATAAATTCAGTTAGATTTAGCATGGTTATAGAAAAGGACAAAGATAGAACAGGAGTAAAAGTTCTAAATTGGGGAAAGACCAATTTTACTAAGCTGAGAAGTGATTTAGCAAAAGTGGACTGGAAACAGCTACTTGAAGGTAAATCAGTGTCAGAACAGTGGGAGGCATTTAAGGGGAAGATTCAAGGGGTACAGAGTAAACATGTTCCCACAAAGAAAAAGGGTGGGACTGCCAAATCTAGAGCCCCTTGAATGACAAGGAGCATACAGGGTAAGATAAGGTAAAAAAGGGAAGCTTATGTCAAACTGCAGAAAGCCTAGAGGAGTATAGAAAGTGCTGGGGTGAAATTAAAAAGGAAATTAGGAAAGCAAAGAGAGAACATGAAAAAATACTGGCAAGTAAAATTAAGGAAAACCCAAAAATGTTTTGTAAATACATAAAGAGCAAGAGGATAACTAACAAACGAGTAGAGACCAAAAAGGTAACCTATGTATGGAGGCAGAAGATATGGATGTGGTTCTTAATGAATATTTTGCGTCTGTCTTCACAAAAGAGGGGGACGATGCAGAGACTCTAGTTAAGGAGGAGGAGTGTGAAATATTGGACGGGATAAACATTATCCTTTATTAGCCGAGGCATAGAATATAAAAACAAGGAGGTTATGCTAGAACTGTATAAAACATTGGTTAGGCCACAGCCAGAGTACTACGTACAGCTCTGGTCACCGCATTACAGGAAAGACGTGATTGCACTGGAGGGTACAGAGGAGATTTACGAGGATGTTGCCAGGGCTGGAGAAATTTCGCTGTGAGAAAAGGTTGGATAGGCTGGGCTGTTTTCTTTGGAACAAAGGAGGCTGAGGGGAGATTTAATTGAGGTATATAAAATTATGACGGGACTAGATAGAATGCAGAGGGGTAAAGTGAGCGGGGTGGGGGGGGGGGGGGGCATAGATTTGAAGTAATTGGTAGAAAGATTAGAGGGGAGCTGAGGAGAATTTTTTTCACCCAGAGGGTGGTGGGGGTCTGGAACTCACTGCCTGAAAGGGTGGTAGAGGCAGAAACCCTCAACTCATTTAAAAAGTACTTGGATGTGCACTTGAAGTGCCGTAACCTACAGGGCTACTGACCAAGTGCTGAAAAGTGGAATTAAGCTGGATAGCTCTTTTTCGGCCGGCATAGACACGATGGGCCGAATGGCCTCCTTCTGTGCTGTAACTTTTTAGGATTCTATATGGATTCTATTTCTATCCTTCTGTTAGTTATGTCCCTTTTTCTACTGCCATTATGTTATCTCTAATTAGTACAGCTGCTCCATCCCCATTCTTCCTTACCTATCCTTTCTGATTATGTTATAACCTGCAATATTTAGTTGCCAGTCCTGTTCTTTAAGTAGCCATGTTTCACTTATTCCTATTACATCTGGTTCCTCACTACGGATTATTGCCTCCAGTTCCCCTGTTTTATTTTGGACGCTGTGTACATTGCTGTACAGACAATTTAATTCATCTTTTAATAATTGATCCATTTACTTTATCTTTAAACAGTCCTTTTATACTTCTGTTTTGTAACCGTATTTGTTCCTTGACCATTGATGTTATCTTAAATCCGTAGCCTGGTCTGACCCTTACACTCATCTCCTTTTCTTTTATCTTTAAGCTTTTGTTATTGCTACCAGATCCTTCCCCCCATCTTGCTAGTTTAAAGCCTTATGCACCGCCCTATTTATCCTTTCCACTTGGACTCTGGTTCCATTCAGGTTCAAGTGGAGCCCGTCCCAGCGGTACAGCTCCTTCCTGTCCCGGTACTGGTGACAGTGTCCCATGAAATGGAACCTCTCCTTCCCATACCAGACTTTCAGCCACGCATTCACCTTTCTGATCCGCCTATCTTTATGCCAATTAGTATGTGGCTCGGGTAGTAAACCTGAGATGACTGGAACAAACAGCACTTTCACTGCTTCTTCCCTCCCCCTTGTCCCTTTGTTTTAAACGCAATTGTCACCATCCCAAAACACTCAGATCATGTTGTGCACTACACACTGCTGCTGGCAGTATGGGACATACTGACATCGAGGCAAGAGAGAGAAAAGCTCAATGCATTGATCCCTTATTTTCCTTTTACTTTCTTTCTTCTCTATATGAAATTTAATGGCAGCCAAATGTACGAACATCATTGCTTTGGTGCACATCATTTACATCAATACTTATTTGAAGATATATATCCAGGATAGCCTAGTGAGATTACGTGCCTCCTTTACAGGGAAACCCTGAGGGACGCTGGATCCTGGGAGTGGGGGAGTCCAGTGAGATTACCCATCTCATTCACAGTTCAGGAGAAGTTAGGTACAGGAGCAGAGGTAAAACGAATGACGTTACAGGTCACATGTACACTGGGACCCTAGAGTGTAGAAAAATGAATCGCTATACTGAAGCAACTAATATCTAGTTGAGAAGTAGATTCCCAGTACAGCACCATCTGATGTACAGGCTGAGTAGTTGCCTTTCCTGCACCTGTCCAGGAACAAAAGACTGTTATGAATAAAATGTGTTTGGAAATACAGCTTCTGACTTCTCCTTGATGATATTAAAAAGAGAGATAAACATAGAGGAAACTAGATACTAGAAGAGTTTACACAGAGGCCTGGAATGCAGGGTATTGGAAAATATGTTTATCCAGATTTGCATACCAGAGGATAATTAAATCATTATTAGGTGAGGACTAAAAAAAATTATGAGCATAAGGATTGTTAGTTAATACAGTAAAAACAAGTATCCAGGTCACAGCTGACACTAGCAGGCCATTAAAATCTAGGAGACAGTCCAAGTAAAGAAACTGGAACTGAATTTTATGGTGTTCAAAGAGAAAAATTTGGATTTGCAAAAGTCACGGCAATAGTGGGATTATTCTTTGCAAACTATGTGAGTTTGGCCATATATGAGATACCAGTTGGGAGCCTAAGTAAACGTCTCCTTTACAAGAACAACAATGGAGCAACGCAAAAAGAAAATTCTTCCACGCAGGTTTAAGAACAGGGAATGCTTGACAACAAGTGGCTATAGAGGCAGAGACAATAACATCTTTTAATAGGGAATTGGCTGAGTATTTGAAAAGGAAAAATATAAAAAGAAACATGGAAAGGCAGGGAAAGAAGATTGGAGTTGATTCACAGAATCGTACAGCACAGAAGGCAGCCATTCGGCACATCGTGCCTCGGCCGGCTCTTTGAAAGAACTATCCAATCAGTCCCACTCCCCTGCTCTTTCCGCATAGACCAGCATTTTTTTCCTTTTCCAGTATACATCTAATTCCCTTCTGAAAGTTACTATTGAATCTGCCAGTGGAAACAATTTCTCCTTATTTACTCTATCAAAACCCTTCATAAATTTGAACACCTCTAATAAATCTGCCCTTAACCTTCTCTGCTCTAAGGAGAATAATCCCAGCTTCTCCAGTCTCTCCATATAACTGAAGTCCCTCATCCCTAGTGCCATTCCGATAAATCTCCTCTGCAGCCTCTACAGGGCCTTGACATCCTCCCTAACGTGTGGTGCCCAGAATTGGACACAATACTCCAGTTGAGGCCTAACCAGTGATTTATGAAGATTTACCATAACTTCCTTTCTTGTTCCAATTGAAGAGTTAGCATCAGCCCAGACACAATGGAACAAATGTTTTTTCTTTCTTTAACTCTTAGGTGGCGAAGAATTTCCACGGGTGTAATTCAGTATTGCAGAGTAACACGAGATGGATGTTTTATTTGGTCATCCACAGAAAGGTTTATTTATCATGGATTCACCCAAGAGGAACTAACTATGCTAATGGCTGTTGACTTAAAGGGCATACTTTTATTTTGAAAAAGTAATATTGCAACTCAAGATAAAATTATGACCAAGTTGCCAATTTCATTTTGTTCAGTCAGCCCTTTCCCAACACCAACATTTTCTGGATTCACTGAGAAATTACTTTTTTGCAATGGAAAGCAAGCATGTCCTTGCATGAGTAGATGAACATTTGTTTGTGCATGAGCACAGAAGTAGGCCAAGCCTCCTGGAGTGTAATTCAGTATTCCAGTCACACTTTCACATCTGTTTTCATGTTCTCTTACTAGTGTCAGCTTGGTTGAGTTGGTAGCATTCTCATCTGGGGTTGAGCCCCACTCCAGGACTTGAGCTCAACATGTAGACTGACCCTCCAATGCAAGACTGAGCAAACTATTGTTGGCAATGTAGTCCCTTGGGTGAGGTATTGAACCAAATTCCCATCTGCCTGCACCAGTGGTTGAGGCGGATGTGAAAGATCCAATGGTGCGATTCGTAGCACATCAAGAAGTTCTCCACTACCGAAAACAAATTATCTGGTCCTGTGTCTCCTTGCTGTCTGTGAAATCTTGCTGTGTGAATAATGAATTCTTTGACTGCATATATAACGTGAATACTGCAAAGAAACGATTGCCTGAACTGCTCTGGTACATTTGACAAAGATGTGACAAGGCCCTAAATAAATCCAAACATTTCATTGCACAGAAGAACAATTTTTACCCTATAATTGGTATGCTTTTTTTAATGGCAGTGTTGTGAATTACATCCAGAATTCTTTTCTGGGGTTGAGTTTGAGGTTTTTTTTGCAACTTTAACCAAATATATAGATCAAGCAAGAACACAAATAGGAACGCTGGTAAGTTGCATTGCAGCTGCATTTATAGTAGAATTAAGGAGCAGAGGCTCAGATTGTAACAGTTACTAAATGTAAACACCTTTCTCCTCCCCCCTCCCTCAAACCTCTGCTAATTGCTTTGGGAATATTAATAACAGGTGTTTTCTTTCATCTAAAAATAATCTGCGCAGATTTATAAACTGATCCTTCAAGCTCTTTGAAAACCTGCTTTGTTTTGTAGGCCGCTGTATTGGACGTACTGGCTTTTTAACCATTAAGTGTGCTTTGTGAAACAGATACACTAAATGGTATGGTCACTGGTTAACAGATGCATGCTCAATACAGCAGGCAGCTGGCTGAAAGTGGTTTTTTTTGCTGCTAATACATGTCCAGGAGAAGCAAATTCAGCAAAATCCCTCGTAGTAGCTCAATTTTGGAGGCACCCTATAATGTACTGTGACTGTGCATATTAGGGCCAAGGCTTTTTCGTCAAAAGTGCCCAATGGAAACTGTGAATAGTGGCATCGATTTCACCATTGCCATTTTTAATTGATTGGAAAAAAAAGACTTGCATTTATATCGCTCCTTTCATGACCTCGGGACGTCCTAAAGCACTTTACAGCAAATGAAGTACTTCTGAAGCGTAGTCACTGTTGTACTGTAGGAAATGTTGTAAAGCCATCAGCTGAATCAACACCAGTTTCTGACCAAGAACCATTCTCAAGTCAAATGGAGCACGGACCAGATTTTGAGAAAATCTCCCTCTAATCTGCCCTAACAAATGCCTCAACTCCCACCACAGAACAGCATCCACTGTTAAACCACTGTAACAATCTGTTTCCCAATCCAGCCTATTCTACAGCCCAAAGTGAGGTTGCTCATTTCTGTTAAATTATGGGAAGGTCAGAGCTGGCTTTGGACCCTTCTGATGGAGAGAAAAAGTAAACTTTCTTTCAGCTGATTTGGGATGGATTCAAACCCAGGACCATTTGGAAGTGTCTGAACTTCAGGAGGGATGGTACTACAGATTTTATATTCGTACTTCTTTAATGTTCAGCAAAATTTTCACATTGTCGATATGCCATTTATGAAACAGCAAAAAATAAAAATCAAAAAATACAACTCACTCAGGCATTGTGAGGAAAGCACACAAGTGACCTTTCACCCCCTACAACCTGGGTTTGAATCCATCCCAAATCAACTGAAAGAAAGTTTACTTTTTCTCTCCATCAGGAGGGTCCAAAGCCAGCTCTGACCTTCCCATAATTTAACAGAAATGAGCAACCTCACTTTGATGGGCTGTAGAATAGGCTGGACTGGGAAACAGATTGTTACAGTGGTTTAACAGTGGATGCTGTTCTGTGGTGGGAGTTGAGGCATTTGTTAGGGCAGATTAGAGGGAGATTTTCTCAAAATCTGGTCCATGCACCATTTGACTTGAGAATATTTCATGCTAACAATGCGCAATAAAAAGGTGGAAAACAGGCCATTCTCCAGTAATGATACCACTCATTGCAATCAGCAAAATAAAAGGAAAATATTACAAGAGCTTGCATTTATATAGCCCCTTTCACAATCGCAGAATATCCAAAAAGCACTTCAGAAGCAATTAATTAATTTTAAACCATAGTCACTGTTGTAATGTCAAGAAATGCAGGAGCCAATTTTGCACGCAGCAAGATCCCACAAACAACAATGAGATAAATCACGAAAGAATCTATTTTTCATGGCAATGGTTGAGCGATAAATGTTGGCTGGGAGAACTCCCCTGCTCTTCTTCAAATAAGGATCCTCAGAGGGACCTTTTACACCTTGGGGGCAGACAGGGCCTCGGTTTAACATCTCATCTGAAAGATGGCACCTCCAACAGTACTGCACTGGAGAGTCAGCCTAGATCATGTGCTCAAGTTTCTAGAGCGGGACTTGTACCCACAACCTTTTGCCTCAGAGGAGAGAGTGCTACCAACTAAACCACGGTTGGCACCTAAAGAATTTTAAGTCCTATGTTTGATCTGGGAGCCATTTTAGTTCTGAATAAATGAGCTAAGTGCCAGCTTGGCTAAATTAAGATCTCTCTCACCTCGAGTGTGAAGGTGTGTGTTTGAGCTGCACTCCGTGACTTAAGCACATAATCTAAGCTGACATTTTAATGCAGTGCTCAGGAAGGTGCCATCTTTTGAATGAGACCTTGAACTGAGGCCCTGTCTGCCTGTTCAGGTGATAGTAAAAGATTCTATGATACTATTTGAAGAGGAGCGGCAAGTTTTCCGTACGCCCAGGGCAACATTCCCCCCTCGGACCACCAACAACAGATCAACTGATCATTTGTTTGCTATTTGTGGGATCTTGCTGTGCACAAATTGGCTGCCACGTTGGCCTACATAAACAGAGGCTGCACTTCAAAAGTAATGCATTGGTTGTGAAGTACTTTAGGTGCATCTCAAGGATATGGATAAGGCATTATGTAAAGGCAAGCTTTCTAATTTTAATCCATTATAATTGCTCCAATGAATTGGCTCTGCTTCTCCTTACGGTTCTGATTTGGGGCTCACAGGATCAGTTCTACCCAGGAAAAAAAGCACACACACACAAGAAACAATCTGCAGCAAATGTTTACAGGAAACCAATTTGATTTCACACTGCATTGATTCCACTGTTAGCCCCTTATGACATTCACTGCAGGTAGCCCCGTGCATTAATTGATTATCTTGAAAATTTGCTGCAGTATAGAATCTCACTAGGTACTGTTTCGTGGTTGATTTGTTGATTGTCAAATATTTGCAACAGATAAAAGTAAACAAAGCAGTTTAAAATTGATGTCAAATAGTAATGGGAGGGTAGAAAAATGAAATAGGCAAATAAGTGACGAGATAAAATGCAGGCATGAAATAGAAACTGAAGTGAAGTTACATGGTGTTAAACCTTCGTCGTTGTCATTGTCAGAAAGCTCCTTTTCAACTGGCCACTAGTGGATTAGTTGGGCATTGTAGTAAATAGAGAACTCTGGAGGTGCTACGACAGGAATGCCTTAAAAGGTTATCAGTTTCGCTCCAAGTTACTTGATTACTGAATTTCTCCTAGTGAGGGTGGGGATTGCGGGGTCAAGAGAAAATGTGTCTGTTGATAGCCAGTGTGTGTGGCTGCCTTAGGGTGTGTGTAGAGCCCCAGTACGCAAACACCAAGTGTCACTACGTGCTAAGTTTCTACCTGTCCAATACACTGAGAAGGCTGGGTCTGGCCAAGCCCGTCCCGTCCAGCTGGACCATACCCCAGCACCTGTCCCAGGTGGAGAAGTTCCTGAGGAGGAACCCTTTCGACCACAAGGCTGTCAGATAGTGGTCGACACAGAACGTTCCATGAGTCCTGCAAGGAAAAAGAGGGTGGATCCGATCGGGCAGTTCCCTAACCAGACTGTCGATGCCATTTTGCAGAACATCTCAGTCAGAACTGACCAACAGGCACCAGGATGTAACCTGGATGATGGTGAGAAGGGTCCTCCCAGTACGGTCCTGCCAACACGCACGGAATCTCAGCGCCACCGCGAGCTGCCCTCGAGGCTGCAGCGGGGAGGAGACCATCGTCCACCTCCTGATGGACTGCCCCTTCACACAGAGGGTGTGGAGAAAGATGCATTCGTATCTGTCCCGGTTCATTCCCATCAGTTCGTTTACACAGGACGCTGTGCTCCACATGCAGTTCCCGGGACACACACCGAGACGGATATCAACTGTGGCTGGAAGACCATCAACTCAGTGAAGGAGGTCCTTTGGTCCGTCCAACACCTGCTGGTCTCCCAGCTGAAGGAGCTGTCCACAACCGAGTGTTGCTAACTGGCACACTCCAAGGTCCAGGAGTACGTGCTGCGGGACACACTGAAGCGAGGGTGCGACCTGCACAAAGGCTCTACGAGGAAAGGCCACCGTGTAAGGTCATCCCACCTTGTACTGTACAGCATGTATAAGATACGTACTAAATTGTAATATTGGAATCGTATTGTGTACGATTCGTGTTGTATTGTATCACCTTGGAATTGTGGTATCTTTAAATTTTATGAAATAAAGTATATTTTGAAATATGTTAGTCACCTGCTTCAAGATATTATGGATGTTACCAGTCCACAGAGTATATGCACTAAACTACAATGGGGTGGAAAAATTGCCTCATTACAGATGGGGCTGTGGCTGTGGCTTGAGATGGCCTAAATGACTGCTGGTGCACGTGGTGCCATGTGCATCTTGGCTCAGTTGGTAGCACTCTCGTCTGCGAGTCAGAAAGTAATGGGTTTGAGTCCCACTCCGGAGACTTGAGCACAAAATCCAGGCCGACACTCCAGTGCAGTACTGAGGGAGTGCTGTACTGTCGGAGGTACCATCTTTGGGATGAGATGATAAACCGAGGCCCTCTCTGCCATCTCAGGTGGACTTTACAGATCCTACAGCTCTATTTCGAAGAGAAGCAGGGGAGTTCTCCCCGGTGTCCTGGTTAATATTTATCCCTCAACCAACATTAAAAACAGATTATCTGGTCATTATCACATTGCTGTTTGTGGGAGCTTTTTCTTTCTTTCACTACCTACATTAAATACCATTAGTGACCCAAAAGCAGAAAACTATCACTGTCCTTGCTCCCTCCCCCCCCCACCCACCACCAAAATTCAAATGAACGTGTCATTCCCATTTCAGCACCTCCAAAGTTGAAATGGCACAGCCCGAATGATGAGCAAAAGCTAATTAGAATGCAGGACAACAACAGAAATGATACAATTGCCAATAAATTCAGCGCACTGATGAGTCCCCATTATTTCAAGGAAAGCATGGTACACAATGCTGTGTTTTTTTTTTAAATGCATCTTAATGCTTTTTAAAAATATAATAATGGCATTTTCACTTCTATCAAATAGGCAACTCTGATGGCAGGGATTATTTTACTTGCTAAAGTCAAAACTGGTTATTTCTAAAGGACCTTGTGTAAAATACAGTCGAGGATTTACTTCGGGAGACTTAATCCTGTGTAAATCGCACTGAAGTGAAACTCTTCAGGTCATCTAAACATGACTTAAGATTCCATTTGCCGACAACAAGACTCCCAACAGATCAAGTTAAAAGGCTGTCAGTTTTATGGATGGAAGAGGAGAATGGGACTGACTTTGATGGTCTTGAAGTCCCCAGCCTAAGAAAATACAACAGTCCTAGATTTATGGAGAATTGTGTGGGGGGGCGGGGAAATGAGTTTGAAGATGCTGTAGAAATGGGAGACTGGGTCCTATAGACCCTTGTGCACTATGCTACTGTGTTGGGAATGGCCCCATGCACTGTTAATTGACAAAAAGAACAAACATTGCTAATAATTATTAACCTGTGACCCCTAAATTTTGTTAAAGGCCTTATCTCCTCAGGAATTTCTTACAAGCATAGCGAGCAAGAAATTTCCAACGAGATAAAGTATGGAATGAGAAAAGGTCTTTCAACCCATCAAAGCCACTTATTCCTAAAAAACTATTGTGTACAATTTATATTCCTTAAGCAATTTAATCCTTTGAGAGAGGTTACCAACCACAAGGGGAGGGGGGGGGGGAAAGGGGGAGGAAATCAGTTATTCCTCTGTGACCCCCCCCCCCCAGAGAGAAGTGCTGAGCTGCACGTCAGGTAAACGTTTGCAAGAGACAACTGAGGAAAATGTAGTACCCACTTGAGACACAACCTACACACGGTGGGCCTTGCAAACGCCAACTTAGAAACAGAGAAATGAACATATGGAAACTTCACAAGACAGCTGAACAGCACTTGTAAGTATTACTTATTGAAACCTGAAAGTGCAGCTGGGGGAACTGACCCAGATACAATGCCTTGTTGATCAAAAACACAAGTTGCGCATTTTTTTTTAAAAAAATGTAATAAAAGCTTGTAGTTTATCTGAAATGCCTTCCCCCCAACCCCCCCCCCCCGCCCCATTCTGCAGAACAGTTCATTGTTAATATGTCACTTCCTGAGAGTGCACTGAAGTCCGAGAGCAGGCTCTGTACAGATGTTGCCCTTTCAGCCTGGAGGCAGCTCATTCCAATCTATCTCTGTTTGCCCCCATTATCTCCGCTGCTCCTCAGATAAGCGCATCTAAAAGCAGTTTAAATTTAACCATGACAGCATTCACTGCCGCGACATTGGCGTGACTGCATGCTCTCTCAGGATAAAGATATCAAATGTGACTCATTCCTCTTTTGTTTCGCTCTCAATACAGAAAAGAAAAATGCAGACGATTTGAAAGATACAGGCAAACGGTCGCGACTGAATTGGAAAATTGGATTTCACGGTGTGTTTTCTAATGCATGTGGCAGCTAGAAAGAAATCTAACGAGTGAAAAGGTAACAGAGAAAACACTCAAGAAGTCTGATTGTGCTCCAGGTATCATCACGATTGTTTTCTGGCCTCTCCCTGGTTTTGCTGTGGAACTTAAATCACATGTTGACTTCACAGCACTGGCTTATGCTCAGTGACTTCCGATATTGTGTGACAAGTCTGTAGGCACTTCTATAATGACTGCAGGCAGACCAGCCTCCCTTCACCTTCCAGTTAGAATATACTTTTATTTATTTTTTTGAATGGGTGTATATGGTAAATAATGTTGGGGCATACAGATTGGAGAGGTCTATAGAGGACAGTCTGTTTCATGGGAGGACACCAGGATCTAATGGGTGGTTTTCAAAATTACAAAAAGGTTTTCAAAACAAACAGCGAAAGGCTGCTTGCACTGGTTGGCGGATTGGTAACAAGAAAACATCAACTTAAAATTACATAGAATTTACAGCACAGAATCAGGCTGTTGATCTAAAAGAATCCAGATCAGCCATGATCTTATTAAATGGCGGAGCAGGCTCGAAGGGCCAATTGGCCTACTCCTGCTCCTATTTCTTATGTTAATGTGGAGAAAGGGCAGGGAAATGGAAAAAGAGTAGACAGCTCCAGTTGAAAAGCTAGTACTGGCACAGGCACAATGGCCAAATGGCCACTTTCTCTGCTAGAATTTCTACGATTCCACATATAATGACAAGTTCTACTTGCCAACCTGCAAACTAGCAAAAGCTGACAGTTCCAAATGGTGTTTATGCTCCACACGAGCCTCCTCCTACCATACTTCATCTAACCCTATCAGCATGTCCTTCTATTCCTTTCTCCCTCAGGTACTGGTCTATTATCACAAGAAGGACGAAGGAAAAGTTAAGAGGAAAGTGTTTCCACACACACTTATTAGAATATGGAAGGCTTTACCACAAGTGTCTATCGAGCCAGAATTGTATTATCATTTAAAGGTGAATTGCATGGGCGTTTGAAAAGGAAGGATCTAAAAGAATGTAGAGAAAGGGCAGGGAAATGGAAAAAGAGTAGACAGCTCCAGTTGAAAAGCTAGTACTGGCACAGGCACAATGGCCAAATGGCCACTTTCTCTGCTAGAATTTCTACGATTCCACATATAATGACAAGTTCTACATGCCAACCTGCAAACTAGCAAAAGCTGACAGTTCCAAAAAAAGCTAAGAAATCAAAAACAGACCTGAAGTTAGGACTATTCAAGTCCCTCCGTGACCTCACCCCTCCCAATCTTGGTAACCTCCTCCAGCCCTACAACCCACAGAGAACTCTGCATTCCTCCAGTTCTGGCCTCTTGTGCATCCCCCACTTCCTTCATCCCAACATTGGCAGCTGTGCCCTCAGCCGTCTAGGCCCTAAATCCTGGAATTCCTCTCCACCTCGTTCTCCTCCTTTAAACCTCTGTTAAATCCTACCTCCGACCAAGCATTTGATCACCTAGCCTAATGTCTCCTCCTTTATCCTGAGTGTCAATTTATGTCTGATTAAGATCCTGTGAAACGCATTGGGACGTTTTACTACATAATAGGCATTATATAAATGTAAGTTGTTGCTACTATTAAATAACAAAAACATGCAGTTACATCGAAAGTGCAATGGGACACATGCTGGGTACAATTTAAGCTGCAGATATACCCAACATTCTATCACTCGCATTGCAAGGAAAAAATGAAGTACACAAAAATGCAAAAGGAAGCTGCAAGTGTTCAAGGCTTCAAGATTAATGGTTCCCACCTCAAGATATTTTTGACCTAGGTTTGGTACATTTCCCAAACATTTTGGTGTTCACTGTAATTCTGCCCTTCAAGTCAGCCCGTGGCTCAGTGAGTAGCACTCTCGCCTCTGAGTCAGAAGGTTGTGGGTTCAAGTCCCACTCCAGAGACTTGAGTACAAAATCCAGGCCGACACTCCCAGTGCAGTACCGAGGGAGTGCTGCACTGTCTGAGGTGCTGTCTTGAGATAGAGGTTCAGCCATGATGATATTGAATGGCGGAGCAGACTCGAATGGCCTACTCCTGCTCCTATTTTTTTTTATTCGTTTACAGGATGTGGGCGTCGCAGGCGAGGCCGGCATTTATTGCCCATCCCTAATTGCCCTCGAGAAGGTGGTGGTGAGCCCCCTTCTTGAACCGCTGCAGTCAGTGTGGTGATGGTTCTCCCACAGTGCTGTTAGGAAGGGAGTTCCAGGATTTTGACCCAGCGACTATGAAGGAATGGCGATATATTTCCAAGTCGGGATGGTGTGTGACTTGGAGGGGAACGTGCAGGTGGTGTTGTTCCCATGTGCCTGCTGCTCTTGTCCTTCTAGGTGGTAGAGGTCGCGGGTTTGGGAGGTGCTGTCGAAGAAGCCTTGGCGAGTTGCTGCAGTGCATCCTGTGGATGGTACACACTGCAGCCACAGTGCGCCGGTGGTGAAGGGAGTGAATGTTTAGGGTGGTGGATGGGGTGCCAATCAAGCGGGCTGCTTTATCTTGGATGGTGTCAAGCTTCTTGAGTGTTGTTGGAGCTGCACTCATCCAAGCAAGTGGAGAGTATTCCATCACACTCCTGACTTGTGCCTTGTAGATGGTGGAAAGGCTTTGGGGAGTCAGGAGGTGAGTCACTCGCCACAGAATACCCAGCCTCTGACCTGCTCTTGTAGCCACAGTATTTATATGGCTGGTCCAGTTAAGTTTCTGGTCAATGGTGACCCCCAGGATGTTGATGGTGGGGGATTCGGCGATGGTAATGCCGTTGAATGTCAAGGGGAGGTGGTTAGACTCTCTCTTGTTGGAGATGGTCATTGCCTGGCACTTATCTGGCGCGAATGTTACTTACCACTTATGAGCCCAAGCCTGGATGTTGTCCAGGTCTTGCTGCATGCGGGCTCGGACTGCTTCATTATTTCAGGGGTTGCGAATGGAACTTAACACTGTACAGTCATCAGCGAACATCCCCATTTCTGACCTTATGATGGAGGGAAGGTCATTGATGAAGTAGCTGAAGATGGTTGGGCCTAGGACACTGCCCTGAGGAACTCCTGCAGCAGTGTCCTGGGGCTGAGATGATTGGCCTCCAACAACCACCACCATCTTCCTTTGTTTATGTTTTCTATGTTTAAAATAAATTAACAACAAAGCATCTGCCCAAACCTTGATACAACTTTACAGAGTCCGGTTCCTTCCATCTGAACTTAATCCCAGATATACAACATTGGTTGTTAAATCTTAATTGGTTCCTGAATTAATGAACATGTCATTTTATCATTAAGATTGGTTCTAAGCTCCTCTTTAATTCATCCCAACATATTGAACGAAACAGGATTCCACTGGATTTGATTCCTCTAATTATAAAGGAACCATCAAGGATTCCCTTACACACCAGTTGATTGCAAGGGGTGTTTAGAGTCCTCTTGATTGAACTCATTATTCATACCATGTGGTAGGATTCCTGCTCTAATGTATGTAGCCGAGAGAGTACTCTTCAGGTTACATACGAATTATACAGCAACGCTAACATAAGTCAAAGGCCCAACCACTTACAAGGGAGGGGTGGGAGGTTGGTAACATCAAGGACAATTTTGGAATTTGAAGCGGAGGGAGAATATAACCTAGGCAAAAAAGAAGTGCGTTGATGGGGAAAGGAGCATCAGAAAAAAAAACATGTCCCACTCATTTCCATCCCCAATGGTGATTGTGCCTGGAACAGAAACAGAAATTTCTCTGTAGCATTTTTAAACAAGTTAGTTAACTATCATCCCTCTACACCATTTTGCACTGTCCTGTTTTTTCAGAATTTTATTTTTCTACCTCATTAAACCTAGCCCTCCCCCAGAACCTTTTTAAAAACAAAACACTTATTTTCAACATTTCTACTTCCCTTCTTCCTCATCCAGCTATTGCTGTCCATTTTGGATCTGAGTGATTTTAATTTGCTGAAAGAAACGTTTTGTCATAGGTTGTTCTTTATCTCTCTGCCAATTGAAAGTCCAAGGAGATTGCGATACTCACATCATAGGTGCAACCAGGATAAACTTGCAGAATGGGCGTGTAATTGACAAATTAATTTCAATACTGAGGTCAGTGTGAGGTGGTACATTTTGGTGGGAAGAATAAGGAAGCCACGTACTGCTTAGAATAGAATGGTTACATCACAGAAGGTGCCCATCCTGGCTCTTTTACGAGCCCACTCCCACTCCCCAGCTCTTTCCCCGTAGCCCTGCAAATTTTTTTCCTTCAAGTATTTATCCAATTCCTTTTTGAAAGCCGCAATTGAATCTGCTTCCACCACCCTTTCAAGCAGCACATTCTAGATCATAACTACTCGCTGTATAAAAAAGATTTTCCTGATGTCGCCTTTGGTTCTTTTGCCAATCACCTTAATCATTATCTTAAAGACATCTATCAGGTCACCCCTCAGTCTTATCTTTTCTGCAGAAAACTGCCCCAGCCTGTTCAGCATTTCCTGATAATTATATCCTCTCAGTTCTGGTGTCATCCTTGTGAATCAATTTGCACCTTCTATAACATGAAGACCAGAACTGTGCAAAGTATTCCAAATGTCGTCTGACCAAGATTCTATACAAGTTTAACATGACTTCTCTGCTTTTCACTTCTATCCCTCTAGAAATGAATCCCAGTGCTTGGTTTGCCTTTATTATGGCCTTATTAACCTGTGTCGCTATTTTCAGCGATTTGTGTATATTTACCCCAGATCCCTTTGCTCCTCTACCACCTTTAGACTCTTATTATCCAAGCCGTATGTGGTCTCCTTATTCTTCCTACTAAAATGCACCACCTCACATTTATCTATATTGAAATTCATTTGCCAATTACACAGCCATTCTCCAGGTTTATTAACATCTTCTTGCATTTTGACTCATTCTTCCTTTGTATTAACTACACCCACCGTTAACCACACCGTCTGCAAATTTTGAAATTGTAATTCCGATTCCCGAGTCCAAATCGCTAATGTAAATTGTGAACAACAGTAGTCCCAGCATCGATCCCTGTGGAACACACTTCCCACCGTTTACCAGTCTGAGGAGGTACCTTTCACCCCTACTCTCTGTTTTCTGTTTTGTAGCCAGCTTGCTATCCATTCTGCTACTTGTCCCCTGACTCCACATGCTCTGACCTTAGTCATGAGTCTACGATGCGGTACCTTATCAAAGGCCTTTTGAAAATCCAAATAGATTACATTTACTCCATTAGTTTTGTCTACTTTCTCCGTTACTTCTTCAGAGAATTCAATAAGGTTGGTCAGGCATGACTTTCCCTTCTGAAATCCATGCTGACTACTCTGCATTATATTTTCGGTTTCTAGATGTTTTTCTATTACAACTTTGAGTAAAGATTCCATTACCTTTCCTACCACCGACGTTAAGCTAAAGGGTCTATAGTTCCCTGGACTTGTTCTATCTCCCTTTTCAAATATAGGAATCACATTAGCTGTACTCCAGTCCTCTGGCAATATTCCCTTTTCTAATGAATTTTTATATCTATGTATTAGTGCCTCTACTATCTCTTCCCTAACTTCTTTTAACATGCGCAGATGCAATCCATCTGGACCAGGGGTTTTATCTTCTCTAAGCTTGATTAGTTTATCAATTATCTCCCCCCTTTCTATTTTAAATGTCTTCATATCTTTTTTGATCTCTTCTTCTAATGTCATGCCCACCATGTTTGTCTCCCTGGTAAATACTGAGGCAATGTTCCAATATTTCTGCCATTTCACTGTCATTACCTGTGAGTTTATTTTGTGCATCCCTTAGTGGCCGAATCCTGTCCTGATTGTTATATTTTGTTATTTGTGTCTGTAGAATACTTTACCTTTTCTTTTTATATTCCTTGATAATTTAATTTCATAGTTCCATTTTGCTTTCCTAATTGTTTTTTTGACTTCTTTCCTAACCTCTTCGTATTCCCTTTTGTCATCCTCTCCTTTATTGTCTATGCTTGGTTAATAAGAGTCTGAAAGCATTAGAGAGCAGAGGGATCTGGGGGTACAGTTATACAAATCACTAACAGTAGCAAGGCAGGTTAATAAGACCATAAAAAAGCAAACCTAGCACTGGGGTTCATTTCTAGAGGGATAGAATTAGACCATAAGAGATAGGAGCAGGAGTAGGCCATTCGGCCCCTCGAGCCTGCTCCGCCATATAATGAGATCATGGCTGATCTGATTTTTACCTCAACTCCACTTTCCCACCCTTTCCCCATAACTCGAGTCAGTAGATGGGCAATTTATTCTTGGAAAACTGGGCCCCTCTGCACGTCTTGAGGACGTGTTGACTATAGTAAATTAGTAGATCTCCCGAGGTGTGGCTCAGTTAGTTTTATAAAGTACTTATAAACCCCTGCCTTCTCTCCAAAAAGTAAAAACGGGTCACTAGAGCTGCAAAACAAGTGCAACATGGTATGAAAGATGTTACGACCTAACTACAGTACAGGAGACTTATCAAAAAAGTGCAGTTGGCTTTTCTTCCACAGAATCTGCACAACATACCGTGGCTGGTGGGACAGGCAAGACACAGACTCCCACATTCCCTTTGTTCCATCTATAACTCTTCTAAAAAGATGCACAAGAGTTGCCTAGGAGGTCTGATCCTTTATTTTCTCTTCCTAGCCACCGAGTGATTCCATTCACCAATTACAGGGATCAAAAAAACTCACTGTTGGAACAATGGTTGCGACACTGTGTCCTACTTCTCCACGGCCGTCCTGCCTAGTTATCTATCCACCTCATGCCACAAAATTTAATGTAGATTAAAAAAAAAACTGCATGATAGTTTTGTTAGCTGCCACATCAACGTAGCCAATAAACATTTTTTTTTCAGTCTACTCAAAGAGTTCACAATGCAGCATCGGAAAGGTTAAAATATTGTGCAACTTACTCATGAAGGTCAATTATTTCTCCATTATTTCTAGGCTGGCGTGGAGCATCTTGGTGTTCAATTTTTGAATTGAATAGGACTCAATTGAATAGTGGCAACTTGACCATTCATTGTATCGCTGATCGGTTTAAGAGGTGAGGTGACAGATCTTTCAGTGGTCCAATTCTAAAACTTCTTTTTGGGTAAAAGAGCATCATTTGAAATACCATTAGAATCTACTTTGCGTTTTATAGCTCCAGGCTCCACCACTTGACGAATTTCCCTTGCAAAACCATCTTCATCATCGTCATCTTCTAAGAGTTCTGACAAAATATTTGTCAGCTTGCTTTCTGAGGATTTGTTGAAACCACAGAGCTGAAAGCAGAGAAGTTATATTAAACCTGTACAGAACCTTGTTTAGGCGACACTTGGAGTATTGTGAACAGTTCTGGTCTCCATGCTATAAAAAGGATATAGAGGCACTAGAGAAGGTGCAAATAAGATTTTCTAGGGTGATACCAGAGCTGAGAGGTTATAAGATTGAGCAGGCCGGGGCTTTTTTCTCCAGAAAAAAGGTCTTTACAATTATGAAAGGTTTGATAGGGTAGAGAAGATGTTTCCACTTGTAGGGGAGACCAGAACTAGGGGCCATAAATATAAGATAGTCACTCATAAATCCAATAGGGAGTGGTTAGAATGTGGAACTCACTACCACAAAGAGTAGTTGAGGCGAATAGCATAGATGCATTTAAGGGGAAGCTGGATAAACACATGAGGGAGAAAGGAAAGAAGGACATGTTGATAGGGTTAGATGAAATCGGGAGGGTGGAGGCTCATATAGAGCATAAATACCGATTTGCAGTTGTTGGGCCGAATGACGTGTTTCTGCGCTGTACATTCTATGTGACGTTTGATGCTTTTCATATTCTAATAACTCTCAGTGGAAACACTTGCCTCTAACATTTCCTTCATCCTCCTTGTGATAATTCTGATTCTATGTCATCTTGTTACCAATTGACCAACCAGTGCAAGCAGTCTTTCACTGTTTACGTTTTGAGAACCTTTCATATTTTGGAAAGCCTCCTATTAGATCCCAGCGTCCTCTCTTGAAACAGATTGTCCTCTACAGATCTCTCCGATCAGTGTACTCCAACATTGTTTACTATGTGCACCCATTCAAAAAAAAAGTATATTCTCAATAAAAGTAACAGGACAGGACGAGGCTCTATTGGCAAGCAAACTTGTAAGTAAACATATCCCCAGAGCTCAACGGTGCCCAGACTAGTAAATTTAGCCAAAGCACATTGAAGGGTTTTTTAAAAAATGAAATCCATAGGAGTATTACATAGAATTTTATAGCAGCTAAACTGGCCATTCAGCCCAACGGCCTATGCCAACGTTTATGCTCCACACGACCCGCCTTCCAGCTTACTTCATCTCACCCTATCAACATATACTTCTTTTTCCTTCTCCTCATGTACTTATCTAGCTTCCCCTTAAATGCATCTGCACTATTCACCTCAATCACTCCACATGGTAGTGAGTTCCACTCGACACTGGGAGTAGGATTCATATCTGATTCTGCACAAACCAAGTTGTGATCTGAGCTCAAGTGTGAAACTCCACAGCAGCAGGGATGGGCTTTAAATAAATAATATTTTGGAGCAGGGAGGGTCAATAAATCTTGGTCACCCAAAACTACCAATCTGGGGGAAAACTCCTTTCACTGGTCGGTGAGCTGTTAAACAGAGGCCATAAATTTATCACCACTGCCTCCACAGCAACAGCATACAGCCCATCCACCACCTTAAACATCCACTCCCTCCATCACCAGCGCATAGTGGCTGCAGTGTGTACTATCGACAGAATGCACTGCAGCAACTCGCCAGGGTTTCTTTGACAACACCCCATAAACCCCAATCTCTACCATCTAGAAGGACAAGGGCAGCAGGTGCACGGGAACATTATCACCTCCAAATTCCCCTCAAGTCACATGCCATCCCGATTTGGGCACATATCACCATTTCCTTATTGTCGCTGGGTCAATATCCTGGAACTCCATTCCCAACAGCATTGTGGGAGCACCGACACCACACGGACTGCAGTGGTTCAAGAAGGCCCACCACTACCTTGTAGGAATCCCATCACTAGGGATGGGCAATATATGCTGACCTTGCGAGCGACGCCCATTTCCCAAGAATGAATTCTTAACAAAATATTTATATAGCATCTTAATATAAAGAATGTTTCATGGTATTTCACAGATAAGCATGTGGAAAACAGACACAGATTCAGCATGGGGGAGCTTAGGAGGGGCGACGAAAAGCTCAGCTGGAGAGATGACATTTCAGGAGGTTTTTTTTTTAAAAAGTAGGGGGGGGGGGGTAAAAAGAGGTGTAGAGGGAATTACAAAGAGTAGAGCCTAGAAAGTTGAAGGCACTGCCACCAACGGTGGGACAAAGGGAACAGGAAGGTGCAGAAGCAGCTGGAGTTGGAGGCATTAAGTACCCCAGTGAGGGGATATAAGGCAGGAAGACAGTGCATAGATAGGGTGGGGCAAGGCAGCGGAGGGATTTGAAGACAAGGATTTTACATTTGAAGTGCTGGGGGATGGGGAGCTGGTGCAGGCCAATGGGGACGGTGGGGGTGGGCGCGGTGGTGGTGAGCGAGTGGGACTATAGTCTAGAGGCGATGAAAGCATGTATGAGTTTCAACAACTGGGGGAGAGGTGGTGGCGGGATGAAAGAAGAAAGACTTGCATTTGTATAGTGCCTTTAACGACCTCAGGACGACCGAAAGTGCAGTGTAGTCACTGTAGGAAACGTGACTGCCAATTTGCGCACAGCAAAATCCCGGAAACAGCAATGTGATAACGGCCAGATAATCTGTTTTAGTGATGTTGGTTGAGTGATAAATATTGGCCTCGACATCGGGGAGAACTCCCCTGCCCTTGGAAATAGCGCTGTGGGATCATTTCATAGGATTGTACTACAGGCCCCCAAATAGTCAACGGGAAATTGAGGAGCAAATATGTAAGGAGATGACAGACAGCTGCAAGAAAAATAGGGTGGTAATAGTAGGGGACTTTAACTTTCCCAACATTGACTGGGACAGCCATAGCATTAGGGGCTTGGATGAAGAGAAATTTGTTGAGTGTATTCAGGAGGAATTTCTCATTCAGTATGTGGATGGCCTGACTAGAGAGGGGGCAAAACTTGACCTCCTCTTGGGAAATAAGGAAGGGCAGGTGACAGAAGTGTTAGTGAGGGATCACTTTGGGACCAGTGATCATAATTCCATTAGTTTTAAGATAGCTATGGAGAATGATAGGTCTGGCCCAAAAGTTAAAATTCTAAATTGGGGAAAGGCCAATTTTGATTGTATTCGTCAGGAACTTTCAGAAGTTGATAGGGAGAGTCTGTTGGCAGGCAAAGAGACGTCTGGTAAGTGGGAGGCTTTCAAAAGTGTGCTAACCAGGGTTCAGAGTAAGCACATTCCTTATAAAGTGAAGGGCAAGGCTGGTAGAAGTAGGGAACCTTGGATGACTCGGGAGATTGAGGCCCTAATCAAAAAGAAGAAGGAGGCATATGACATGCATAGGCAGCTGGGATCAAGTGGATCCCTTGAAGAGTATAGAGATTGCCGGAGTAGAGTTAAGAGAGAAATCAGGAGGGCAAAAAGGGGACATGAGATTGCTTTGGCAGATAGAACATAAGAACATAAGAAATAGGAGCAGGAGTAGGCCAATCGGCCCCTCAAGCCTGCTCCGCCATTCAATAAGATCATGGCTGATCTGATCCCAACCACAAGGCAAAGGAGAATCCAAAGAGCTTCTACAAGTACATAAAGGGCAAAAGAGTAACTAGGGAGAGAGTAGGGCCTCTTAAGTATCAACAAGGTCATCTATGTGCGGAACCACAAGAGATGGGTGAGATCCTGAATGAATATTTCACATCGGTATTTACGGTTGAGAAAGGCATGGATGTTAGGGAACTTGGGGAAATAAATAGTGATGTCTTGAGGAGTGTACATATTACAGAGAGGGAGGTGCTGGAAGTCTTAACGCGCATCAAGGTAGATAAATCTCCGGGACCTGATGAAATGTATCCCAGGACGTTATGGGAGGTTAGGGAGGAAATTGCGGGTCCCCTAGCAGAGATATTTGAATCATCCACCGCTACAGGTGAGGTGCCTGAAGATTGGAGGGTAGCAAATGTTGTGCCTTTGTTTAAGAAGGGCGGCAGGGAAAAGCCTGGGAACTACAGACCAGTGAGCCTGACATCTGTAGTGGGTAAGTTGTGAGAGGGTATTCTGAGAGACAGGATCTACAGGCATTTGGAGAGGCAGGGACTGATTAGGAACAGTCAGCATGGTTTTGTGAGAGGAAAATCATGTCTCACGAATTTGATTGAGTTTTTTGAAGGGGTAACCAAGAAGATAGATGAGGGCTGTGCAGTAGACGTGGTCTACATGGACTTTAGCAAAGCCTTTGACAAGGTACCGCATGGTAGGTTGTTACATAAGGTTAGATCTCATGGGAGTTACATAAGGTTAGCCAATTGGATACAAAATTGGATTGACGACAGAAGACAGAGGGTGGTTGTAGAGGGTTGTGTTTCAAACTGGAGGCCTGTGACCAGCGGTGTGCCTCAGGGATCGGTGCTGGGTCCGCTGTTATTTGTTATTTATATGAATGATTTGGATGAGAATTTAGGAGGCATGGTTAGTAAGTTTGCAGATGACACCAAGATTGGTGGCAGTGTGGACAGTGAAGAAGGTTATCTAGGATTGCAACGGGATCTTGATAAATTGGGCCAGTGGGCCAATGAATGGCAGATGGAGTTTAATTTAGATAAATGTGAGGTGATGCATTTTGGGAGATCGAATCGGGCCAGGACCTACTCCGTTAATGGTAGGGCGTTGGGGAGAGTTATAGAACAAAGAGATCTAGGAGTACAGGTTCATAGCTCCTTGAAAGTGGAGTCACAGGTGGATAGGGTGGTGAAGAAGGCATTCAGCATGCTTGGTTTCATTGGTCAGAACACTGAATACAGGAGTTGGGATGTCTTGTTGAAGTTGTACAAGACATTAGTAAGGCCACACTTGGAATACTGTGTACAGTTCTGGTCACCCTATTATAGAAAGGATATTATTAAACTAGAAAGAGTGCAGAAAAGATTTACTAGGATGCTACCGGGACTTGATGGTTTGACTTATAGGGAGAGGTTGGATAGACTGAGACTTTTTTCCCTGGAGAGTAGGAGGTTTAGGGGTGATCTTATAGAAGTCTATAAAATAATGAGGGGCACAGATAAGGTAGATAGTCAAAATCTTTTCCCAAAGGTAGGGGAGTCTATAATGAGGGGGCATAGATTTAAGGTGAGAGGGGAGAGATACAAAAGGGTCCAGAGGGGCAATTTTTTCACTCAAAGGGTGGTGAGTGTCTGAAACGAGCTGCCAGAGGCAGTAGTAGAGGCGGGTACAATTTTGTCTTTTAAAATGCATTTGGACAGTTACATGGGTAAGATGGGTATAAAGGGATATGGGCCAAGTGCAGGCAATTGGGACTAGCTTAGTGGTATAAACTGGGCGACATGGACATGTTGGGCCGAAGGGCCTGTTTCCATGTTGTAAACTTCTATGATTCTATGATTTACGTCCACCTGAGAGGGTAGATGGGTCTCGGTTTAACATCGCATCCGAAAGATGGCACCTCCGGCAGTGCAGCATTCCCTCAGTATTGCATTGGAGTGTCAGCCTAGATTATGTGCTCAAGTCTCTGGAACAGGACTTGAACCCACAACCTCCTGACACAGAGGTGAGTGTGCTAGCAACTAAGCCACTGCTGACACCTAAAGAAGGAGCTGAGACAGGAAATGCTGCAGAGGTGGAAATATGCAGTCTTTGTCACAGAGAGGATATGGGGCCTGAAAAACAAAGAAAGAAATTAGGAAATGGGATCAAAAAGAACGAAGGGAGAGGTTCAGAGAAATTTTCTATCCGAAGAGTTGTTGGGACATGAAATACACTAATAGAAACAGTAGTGGAAGTAGAGTCCACAATAACTTTCAAAATGGAAGTGGATAAATATTTTAAAAAGGAAAAAAAATTAAATAGTACAAGTTAAGGGTGGGGGAATAGGACTAAATGATTGGCTCTTTCAGGCACAATGGCCTCTTTCTGTGCTGCAAAGTTCCATGATTCTACCCTGTATTGTTCTGCATTTACATCCAGTACAATATTGCAGGTCAGTGTTTGCATCACATGATGAGAAGTTTGATTTCTTTTCCAACATTTAAAAAATTTAGTGGCAGATTAAAGGGGCATTGCTACGGTTTCAGAGTGTTTGTGGACATATTTGGCTCGCAAAGAGGTTTCACTGAAAACCAGAGTCTGGAAGTATCACACCGAGCTCCTGCGAACGCTTAACCAGAATCCAGCCATCGTAGGCCCATGAACAACAATAACCTGCATTTATAAAGTGCTTTTCATGTCAGAAAACGTCCCAAGGCACTTCACAGGAACATAATCAGTCAAACATTTACACCGAATTAAAGGAGGCGATATTAGGACATGTGACCAAATACTTGATCAAAGAGGTAGGTTTTAAGCAGAGTCTTAAAGAAGGACAGAGCGGCAGAGAGGTTTTGTGAGGGCAGACGGGGCTTCTGTTTAACGTCTCATTCAAAAGATGGCACCCTCAACAGTGCAGCACTCCCTCAGTACTGCTGAGATCATGTGTTCAAGTCTCTGGAGTGAGACTTGAACTGACAACCTTCTGACTCAGGCGAGAGTGCTACCATTGAGTCACATTCATCAAATGCTCCCAAACTTTTTAAGAGGCAAACCAAAATTACATACAAAAACTACTGGGTCTCATTCACCTTTTGAAACTTTGGTCCTATCTGACAGAAGGTGGCAGGGCAGGTTGAGAAAGCAGTTAAAAGAGCATACGGGATCCTGGGCTTTATAAATAGAGGCGTAGAGTACAAAAGCAAGGATGTTATGTTGAAACTTTGTAAAACACCGGTTCAACCACAACTGGAGTATTGTGTCCAATTCTGGGCACTGCACTTTAGGAAGGATGTGAAGGCCTTAGAGAGGGTGCAGAAAAGGTTTACTAGAATGGTTCCAGGGATGAGGGACTTCAGTTACGTGAATAGACTGGAGCAGCTGGTGTTGTTCTCCTTACAGCAGAGAAGGTTGAGAGGAGATTTGATGGAAGTGTTCAAATTCACGAAGGGTTCAGATAAAGTAAATAAAGAGAAACTGTTCCCATTGGCGGAAGGGTCGAGAACCAGAGGACACAGATTTAAGGTGATTGGCAAAAGAACCAAAGCCAACATGAGAAAAAACTTTTTTACGCAGTGAGTAGTTATGATCTAGAATGTGCTGCCTGACAGGGTGGTGGAAGCAGATTCAACCATGGCTTTCAAAAAGGAACTGGATAAATATTTGAAGGGAAAAAAATCTACAGGGCTATGGGGAAACAGCGGGGGAGTGGGACTAACTGGATTGCTCTTACAAAGAGCCAGCATGGGCTCAAGGGGCCGAATGGCCTCCTTCTTTGTTGTAACCATTCTATGATACTATGTCAGATAGAAACAATTCACTAAGAGCAGCCTTCATTAATACAAAATAAAGCTTACCTGCCCCAAATGTATTTGCTCTCAACCTACACCACTATAAACTGAACTTCAAATATCTTCTCAGCACCCATCTGCAGAAGACTGCCCAGAATTCCTTTTCAAACAGTGAGAATAATCACGTTATTACAAAAAGAATAACTGAGCTAATTTTATAATAAAATAACCAACAAACCTTCATTTAAAACAAGCCGCAGGCTCCAAATTTAAATTGCAAGTCTTATTACTCCTTCCCGTTTTTAATCTGAAGGCTCCAGCTCATTCAAAATGGATGCTCGTGCATTTTTATTATAAAACCTGCCGATTTCTGTTTAATAAGTAATAGGTCTCCACTGATTGAGAATAAGAATTATTACTCTCAAACATGGACATTGAAACTCTGCCCCCAGGCTTTTGCTGAAGTTGACACAATGACTACTGATCCCAAAACAGGACCAAATCTGCAACCAAGCAGAATATCATTTGGCTCAAAACGCCACCCTCCCCCACCCCATAAAATAATAACTCAAACCAAGATACTGTTTCAAGAGCCTTACGGTACCTCGCTTGAGTGGGCATCTTCATGTGGACAGTCAGTCAAAGGTCAGCAGGTTGTTCAACCTTCCCAGCAAGCCAAAGCTGGTTCTCACCAGATGTACACTTTCCAGGGATGGGGGGGGGAAATCACTGTGCGCCTGGCTGATTATCCCCTCCCCCCTCCCGTTTCACTTGCCCGAGATCAGCTAATTGAAGACAGATCAGGTATCAAACTTGGACAACACTGGCATACATGGTTCAGTGCCACATCAGTAAGTCATCGGGGTGTTTTCAATTACAATGTTCAAAACATTGTTTTAAGATGGAGGAAGCAAACACATTTACGATTAAAAAGTTAAAACAAGTGATTTTAAAACTACATTACTTACCATTTTCTTGTCTTGAGAAATGCATCAAAGCAACATTTGGTACATAAGTAAGGACAGGGTAGTAAACTCTCATTGGCAGCTTAGTCTTTACAAATGATCGGATAGAAACACAAGCATGCCCAGGGTCTGGACATTGGGCACGCAAACAAAGAACAAAAGAATGAGAACTTGCATTCATACTGTGCCTTTCATGACCTCAAGACGTCCCAAAGCAATTCACAGCCAATTAATTACTTTTGAAGTGTAATCAGTGTTGTAAAATATGGAAATATATCAAGTATCCTGGCTATTCATGTGTACAGGTCTTGAACATATCCAAAACCCTAATACCAGATGTGTTTATGTACAAGTCTAGCTTTTAAACACATTCAGTCTCAAGGCTGCAACACGTACAGGTCTTGAACAAAATACAAGCAACAGCCTCGATACTGGGTATATACAGGTCCAGCACACAAATACACCTGTGTCAGGGCTGTTGGATGTATACAGATCCAATATGCAAACACATCCAGAATCGCTGCCGTTGGGTGTGGACAGATCTAACACACAAATGCATCAACTCATCAACTGTCGAGTGCCCACAGGTTTCCAAAATTCGCCACCCATTCCTCTACACTTACAGATGATTTTATCAATTTTACAAGAATAAGAATTTTTTTTATGGGGGGGTAGGGGGGGGAGGAAGAAAGGGACAAAAAAACATGAGGAGCGAAGGATCAAAATGGTAATAATGAATTATGGAAGGAGGCAGCAACCTTGGGGAAGACCTTTGGAAAGGAGAGAAATGAGGGGGTCTCGGAAAGGAAATTGGTTGCAGACTCAGGAAACAAGTATGGCTGCTTCAGAGTGGGGGCTGGTGGTCGTGACACTGGTCTGTAGCACGCAGCTGTTATTCCCAGGCAAACGTGTGTGGCTAAGAACAGAGAAAAAGGTCGAATCCTGATCGCTATGGAAATAAAAGCATTTTATGTGAAAAACCGAGGGCCTCTTTTATTATACAGTATTCATTTCACTTGCACTGGTCCCACCCTGGTACCGTTTATTCAATGCGACTCAACTTACAATGGAGTGGGGATCAGCTCAACAGCAAAGAAATGAAAATATTTCATAAGAAATCCCTGACCAGACTCGAGCAGAGGAATGCGTAAACCACTTCTAAATGCCTTTGCCTCTGTGGCTGCTCTATGAAGTGGTGGAAACGTTAGGTCAGAAATTCTGCAGCTAGAGATAAACAGACACTTATCAATGTGGCGCTGCTCTGCAGTGACACAAAAACATGTTTATTTTAAATCCACATTCACTGCAATCTTATCAACAGCCTTTACTCTAACAGTGCCCACGTAAGTGAGACAATCAAGGTCTCTCAAAAAAACAAGAACACCCAGAAGAAATATCACTTTTCTAGCGACCGCAGTGTTTCCATACAAGATTATTATTGTGTTACACCACATGAAAATGAAGAACGTTGACACTTTTTAAACATATGTTTAAGCGTGAAATCCTTCATGGCACATCTTCTGAAAGCTTCAGACATCAACTTCTTCAGTCAGCAAGAAGATAATCTCATCAGTTCTCCATTAAACGCTAAAGCCACTATTCCTTGGAGTTACCAGATTTGAGGTGCTGCTATTAGTACGCTTAATTAACCCTTGGGAGTACGAATGCTTCCTTCATGTTTTCTGAAATGCACCTCTCGAAACACAGTGGTGGAAATGAGTTGGAGCTGTAATGCGCAATGCTTTGGAGCACAAGGCTGTGGGTGCTATGATTTGGACTTGTTCCCAACGCTCATTACGCATGCTCACCACAAAAGGTAGCTACCACGGGCAGGCCCTTCTCTACAACAATTCAAAACGGTACCTTATACATGTAGCGAATGCAGTAGTGCTAGCCATGGCTCAACGGGTAGCACTCTTGCCTCTGATTCGGACGGTCGTGAGTTCAAGTCCGACTCCAGAGACTGGAGCACAAAAATCAAGGATGACGCTCCAGTGCAGTACTGAGGAGAGCCGCATTGTTGGAGGTGCGTCTTTTGGATGAGACATCTGCCCTCTCAGGTGGGCATAAAAGATCCCATGGCACTATTTCAAAGAAAAGCAGGGGAGCCCCCGGTGTCCTGGCCAATATTTATCCCTCAACCAACATCACAAAAAAAAGAGATTGTCTGGTCATTACCACATTACTGTTTGGTTGCCAAGTTTTCTTCATTACAACATTGACTACACTACAAAAGTACTTCACTGGCTGTAAAGTGCTTTGGGACACCGAGGTCATGAGAGGCGCTATTTAAATGCAAGTCTTTCTTTCTTTTACTGAATGGGTGCCTCAAGCTAACAATCGACTCTTTTTCTCTTGGTTATACCCGATCCCCCATAACAGGCAGAAAACTACCATACAAACATATATTTCAGGTTAAACTACAAATTTTTACTTAGCGTATGACATCAAATTAATCGGAAAACAAAAATCAATAGATAATAGTAATACAGCAGTCAACTTTCGCTGACACTGTAAACCATTTTCTGTGACCAAAATAACAGAGTTTCAAAATTCTTAAAAGTCTGTTTTCAGAGTCCTTATAATTGCACCGTAGAAATCTGTAAAATGGGTACTTCTAGCTCCATGGAGCTTCACCCTACTACTGTGACATGGACCTAAACTGTAGGGAAATATGAACTGAAAAAGTGGTCAATGTCCATCATAACTATACCTAAACCAGGCGGCTTTACACACCTCAGATCAAAAGAGTTTCTTCCTCTCACTGCACAAGTCTGTTCAAAGTAGTCCCGGTCCTTTTCTCAACATGCAAGTGCTTGCTATTAATTATTCCTATCAGTCGGCTGGAAGGGAACTGCAAACAACTGGCTGTCTGCTACAGTTGTCATACTATGTGGGGAGACTAGAGAAGTGGAATTGTTCTCCTTAAAGCAGAGGAGTTAAGGGGAGATTTAATAGAGGTGTTCAAAACTATGAAGGGTCTTGATTGAGTAAATAAGGAGAAACTATTTCCACTGGCAGGAGGGTCACTAACCAGAGGTCACAGATTTAAGATAATTGGCAAAAAAGCCAGCAAGGATTTGAGGAGAATTTTTTTTATACAGCTAGTTATGATCTGGAATGCACTGCATGAAAGGGCAGTGGAAGCAATTTAATAGTAAATTTCAAAGAGGAATTGGATATATTCTTGAAATAGAAAAATTTGCAGGGCTACAGGGAAAGAACAGGGGAGTGGGACTAATCAGATAGCTCTTTCAAAGAGCTGGCACATGCATGATGGGCCAAATGGCCTCCTTTTGTGCTGTATGATTCTGTAAGAGGCACACGACGAAGCTCAATCGAATTTTATGTCTGAGCATGCTGCCCTTGTTTGTGAAACAATAAGAGGCAACAAGCCATACCATCAAATATCACACAGACCAAAGAGAAATTCGGAGTAATCACATCTAATGCACCACATACCGACTCTCAAGCTAAAAGGACAAAGGAAGAGTCAACAGGAACACCAGCTGTGGCTTCCATAGAACCAAAGCAGGTTACACCACAGAGGCTATTCTGCCCATTGTATCTGTGCTGACTCTTCACACAAGTATTCTAGGGTTGCCAACTCAGGTCGGATGTATTCCTGGAAGTTTCAACACTTGTGCTTCCACCTCCAAATGCTCCGTCCCCTCACTCCCTCCATTGGTCACCCGACATGTCCAATCTTATCTTCAATTGGAAAGCACACAGACTCTTTGTTACCCAATTGGATGATTCTTGATTGTCAGCCTTTCTTCCCATTTCCAATATTTTTATAACTAATAAACAAGAGTGTGCAAAGAAAATGAATAAAAAAACAGTTTTTAATGCCCCTATGATTTTTCTCTCGGATTGCTCTCAGCTGTGTCCAGGTCTTGCATTGCTGGAGACTCCAGGACACTCCTGGAGGGTTGGTAACCCTAAAGTAATGCAATCTAATCCCACTGCCCTGTTCTCTCTCCAGAACCCTGTATCTTGCTACACCAACTGATTCTCCAACAAGAGGAAATAGCCTTTCCCTATTCACTATCAAAACCCTTCATAATTTACAAAAAATTCTATTTAAAAAAAAGGGTACAAGAAGATTTAAGTACAGTTTCCCATCCCTGCCATAATGCTGGTGAGTCTATGGTGTATGCTCTCTATGGCTTTGATGTTCCTCTCTATCCCTTTGATGTTCTCAAAGGGCAACTAGGTCAGAGGCTGGGTATTCTGCATCAAGTGACTCACCTCCTGACTCCCCAAAGCCTTTCCACCACCTACAAGGCACAAGTCAGGAGTGTGATGGAATACTCTCCACTTGCCTGGATGAGTGCAGCTCCAACAACACTCAAGAAACTCGACACCTCTGGTGTTGGTGTTGATCGGCAGCCCATCCACCTCCTTAAATGTTCACCAGCAATGCACTGTGGCTACAGGGTGTACTATCTATAGGATGCATTGCAGCAGGTCTCCAAGGCTTGTTTGACAGCACCTCCATCATTGAGAAGGACAATGGCAGCAGGTGCATGGGAACACCATCACCTCCAAGATCCCCTTCAAGTCACACACCATCCTGACTTGGAAATATATCGCCGTTCCTTCATCGTTGCTGGGTCAAAATCATGGAGTTTCCTACCTAACAGCACCATGGGAGAACCTTCACCACACGGATTGCAGCGGTTTAAAAGGCGGCCCACCACCACCTTCTCAAAGCGCACAATCAGTGATTGAAAGAAAGACAGACAGACAGACAGACTTGCATTTATACAGCACCTTTCATCACCTCAGGACGTCCCAAAGTGCTTTATAGAGAATGAAATACTTTTTCTTTTTGAAGTGTAGTTGTAATGTAGGAAACGTGACAGCCGATTTGCACACAGCAAGGTCCCACAAGAGGCAATGAGATAAAGACCAGATAATCTGTTTTCGTAATATTGGTTCAGGAATAAATATTGGCCAATATTGAACAACAACCTTCCGACTCAGAGGAGAGAGTGCTAGCACTGAACCAAGGCTGACACCTGTAGTGGGAAAACTGCAGAGTTGGCATTGAGAAAGGAGGAATTCAAATGCGCTGAAGGCCTTCTTCATCCAGACCTATATTCTGGCCTTGTAGTCTTATGAGATTCCTTGAAGAAATATGGACTTATGCTCTCATCCCTGATGTCAGAGGAGGGGGCTCCTTGCAAACTGGGAAAGCCAGGAGGAAAATGAAAGATATAATTTTAAAAAAAGGAATGGATTATGTGAAAGAGGTTTGGGAATTCTTTGTATACTGACTGACTACTATACAAAGATGTTACAACAACAATGATGTGGAGATGCCGGTGATGGACTGGGGTTGACAATTGTAAACAATTTTACAACACCAAGTTATAGTCCAACGATTTTATTTGAAATTTACAAGCTTCCGGAGGCTTCCTCCTTCCTCAGGTAAATGTCAGGAACTCCTCGAAGCCTACGCATTTATAAACCACAGAACAATACATGGTGATTACAGATAGTCTTTGCAACTGCCCGTTGCCAAGGCAATCACAGTGTTCAGACAGAGAGGTGTTACCTACAGAGCCCCCGAATATACAGTCAACAAAAAAAAACAAACAGAAAAAAAAAAGAGAGAGAGAGGCAGAAACATCCGGAAGGCAGAGAAAGCCAGCAAATGACCTGTTATATTAAAAACAGATAGCTTTTGTTCGCTGGTGGGGTTACGTGTAGCGTGACATGAACCCAAGATCCTGGTTGAGGCCGTCCTCATGGGTGCGGAACTTGGCTATCAATTTCTGCTCGACAATTTTGCGTTGTCGTGTGTCTCGAAGGCCGCCTTGGAGTACGCTTACCCAAGTTCCGCACCCATGAGGACGGCCTCAACCGGGATCTTGGGTTCATGTCACGCTACACGTAACCCCACCAGCGAACAAAAGCTATCTGTTTTTAATATAACAGGTCATTTGCTGGCTTTCTCTGCCTTCTGGATGTTTCTGCCTCTCTCTCTCTTTTTTTTTTCTGTTTGTTTTTTTTTGTTGACTGTATATTCGGGGGCTCTGTAGGTAACACCTCTCTGTCTGAACACTGTGATTGCCTTGGCAACGGGCAGTTGCAAAGACTATCTGTAATCACCATGTATTGTTCTGTGATTTATAAATGCGTAGGCTTCGAGGAGTTCCTGACAACAACACTGGCAGTTAATCCTCTCCCTTATAGCGTGTTCACGCTGCCGCCAACTCTTATGTTCGTTCCTGTGCCAGGCATCCTGCCATTAGGGCCTCAACGATATTTTAAAACCACTAGAGTTAAGTCATTTTAAAAATTCACATAAACGGGACCCAACATCATTTTAATGGCCAGATCAAAATAACCCATAGAAAACAGAAAAGAAAATGAAATGGACAGAGAAAATAAGAGAACAGAGATAGGATGCACTATGTCTGGCATCAGTCCAGCTTGTTTAATTTGGTGTAGTGAAAGCTCCTTCCAGTCGCTGTCCATTTGTTTTAATTCTGCACTCTCTCGGAACATGACTGGATGTCTCTCCATTATTCACCTCCATTGCTATGTGATACAGCACAGCCTGCATCATTTGCCACGGGGAATAGAGGAAGCTTAAACAAGAGAGACTGGCTATTTACAGACCGTGCCATAACTTCCTGCTTGTAAGCCTGGCCTACCTGCCCAGTATTGTATCATTAGAGGAGAAAGTGGTACCCTTCAGATGTAGGGTTCCCAACCCTCCCGCTTTCAGCTGGCCTGAGTTTCCCGGAATTGGGGATTCCTCCCCCGGGCACTGCTCAGAGAAGCCTTCAGCTCGGTGATGTCACCCGACCACCGCCACGGAGAGCTGTGACCAGCTGGTGCGTCGGGAACCGTCAGGAGGGAACTACTGGAGAGTCTGGAATCGCAGGGGGGAGGGCTCGGGAATAGGGGGGACTAGGAAAAATAGGGGCAGGGGAGGGGAGGAATTGGCTCTTCCCACCTGAGGATTTAATATCCAGTGCAATTGGGGTAATTGAAGATCCAGAAGCAGCAGGGTTTTGCATTCATCAAGTGCCTCTTCTAATTCTTATTATGTACTATTCAAGTATCCCATACCTTCATATTATAGCTTAGAAGCAGTTGAAGTCTAATCACTATCGTTTTCTGTTGTATTAGGAGAGAGAGAGAGAGAGAGAGAGAGAGAGAGAGAGAGAGAGAGAGAGAGAAGAGAGAGAGAAAAGAGAGAGAGAGAGAGAAAGAAAGAAAAGAGAGAGAGAAAGAAAAGAGACTAGGGAACGGGGGCTAGGGGGGAAAGAGATGCAGACTGGGGAATGGGGGCTCAGGGTGCGAGACTGGGGAATAGCGGCTCGGTGACTGGGAGATAGAGGGAGACAAAGGTACTAGAGGAGAGAAGGAGCACTGTCGGGGGATTGGGGCTCAAGCAGCAGGGGAGAATGGAGTGGGAGAGGGCATGGGGCCCAGCATTTCCTGCAGAGTCGGGAGGAGCAGCAGCAAGGTGGGGAGTGGGAGAGGCACCGAGAGAGGAGCAGCCGGTGAAGGGGTGAGTGAAACCTGGGGACCTTATCGTGGGTAAATAGTGAAAGATTGTGTCCATTGGTGGGCGAATGGGGAACAAGGGGACTGAGACGGATGATTCTCACTGGTGGAACCAGGGGGGAAGGGAGGAGGAAGGTTCTTGAACTGAGGGCTGTTAGACCGTGGGATCCTTCACCACATGTGGTGATTGAGGTAGAGACTAGAACTGCATCTAAAAGGGAAGGAGATAAATATTTGTACAGGAGGAACATAAAAGGATCTGGGGGGATGGGGTTACAGGAGAGAGCACTTGCATCAGGGGCCGAATGGCCTCCTCCTGTGCTGTAATTTCTATCATTCTATGAAAACTCTCCATTATCGAGACTGAGCCCAGGGAGTGGTTTCGAAATGTTGGTGCTGAGCTGGGTTCAGGGCGATGTGCCCTGTGAGAAGTGACCTGAACGCTGAGCCCACTGACCTTTGTACAATCTCTCGGTTTGGTCCAGGTCGGTCTGTGCCGGCCGGTTTTGATGTGTGAAGTTCAGGTTCAGATCAGCTCTGTCTGAGGTTCCCAGTTTGTCACCTTCACATGGAATCGGAGTCCAAGGAGATGGGGAGAGAGATCGGGCCTATTAAAAGTGGCATTGACTGGAGAGCCTGACCGCACCTTGTGTAGTGCAGGGGGATTCTGGCCATGGTTCCAGGATGAATATCAGTGTTACAGGATTACTATTAGTTACAGGTAGGATATCGAAGCGTTACACCTATTACTACCAGTTACATATAGACTATCAGTGAATTACCATTAATTACTAGTGGAATCAAAGTTCTCCCGCCCTCTGTTTCCCCCCCCACCACTTCCCCTGCCCTCGGTTCCTTCCCCCCACCACTTCCCCTGCCCTCGGTTCCTTCCCCCCACCACTTCCCCTGCCCTCGGTTCCTTCCCCCCCCAGGGGAGGCCTCCTGGTTCTTGGAACTTCTCGCACAACAGCCGTTGGTGCAAAACCACGAGCAAAAATCCTCAACAACAGGGGACGCAGCCTTTATAAAAGGTAAATGTAATAATATTTGTAGAGGCCATGTGATCGGATGTCACGTGATCAGGGCATCACATGGTCAGATGTCATGTGGTCAGAACATCACGTGATCAAACCTCCAGGAATGCTTCCCAACCAGAGTTGGCAACCCTATTCAGTTGTGATACAGTGGATCTGAGGGAATACAGAACTCAAGCTCAAATTTCAGAGAAGAGGTCGAACTCTGAAGGAAACTTCTTGGAGCCATTTTGAGCAAAGAATGGCTGATTTATGAGTTAACAGGGGTGTTTTTTCTCCCCCCTAAGAGTTATTCATTTTTAAGTGTTATCTATGTTATTTTTATGGCTGTATATATTCAGTTGGGTCAGAAATAAAAACGGCAGCTTTAGAAAACATAAGCGCATGCAATATGATTGGCAGAAATTGCAACTCTTTCAAGCATTTAGATTTCTGTGAGAACTTTGCCAGTCTACATTTCAGCCAATCAGTAGGCTGAAGTTGCTTATTTGAGCCAATGAAAAAAACGTGAGACACTCATTTTTTTTTCCTGCTGTGAACCATACATTTGTGCAACCCACTGTCGAATTACATAGAATGTACAGCACAGAAACAGGCCATTTGGCCCAAAATGTTCATGCCAGTGTTTATGTTCCACACTCGCCTCCTTCCACCCTTCATCTAACCCCATCAACATATCCTTCTATACCTTTCTCATTCATGTTTATCTAGCTTCCCCTTAAATGCATCTATGCTAATAGCCTCAACTACTCCTTGTGGTAGCAGGTTCCACATTCTAATCACTCTCTGGATAAAGAAGTTTCTCCTGAATTCCCTGTTGGATTTATTAGTGACTATCTTATATTTATGGCCTCTAGTTCTGATCTCCCCCACAAGTGGAAACATCTTCTCTACATCTCCCCTATCAAACCTTTCCTAATCTTAAAGACCTCTATCAGGTCACCCCTCAGTTTTCTCTTTTCTCGAGAAAAGAGCCCCAGCCTGTTCAATCTTTCCTGATAGATATAACCTCTGAGTTCTGGTATAATCCCAGTAAATATTTTTTATACCTTCTCCAATGCCTCCACCTCCTTTCTGTAATACGGAGGCCAGAACTGTGCACAATATTCCTCTGACCAAAGTACTCTACAAGTTTAACATAACTTTCCTGCTTTTCAATTCTATCCCTCTAGAAATGAACCCCAGTGCTTGGTTTGCATTTTTATGGCCTTATTAACCTTTTGCCAGTCTGAGTAACTATCTTTAACCCCTACTCTCTTTTCTGTTTTGTAGCCAGCTTGCTATCCATTCTGCTACTTGTCCCGACACCACATGATCTGACCTTATGCAAGACTTCTACTGCTATAAATAGACAGAGGCTAAGAATTTCCCTAGCCACTGTTTGTAGTGTCATTATATAGGTGTTTGTAAAGATTATCTCTGTTCAATGTATATATAAAAATCATTTTAAAAGGAGATTTTGCGAGATACACCAAAGAGAAAATCTTCACAAACGTATCTACAACATCACAATACAGTAACTAGAAAAATTCTTATTCCATTGAGAGCATTTTACTATGTTGAGAAAATTAAAACGGCTACCCCACCTTTTTTAGATGCTTAAAGTTAGATATGCTGTTCAGCCAAGTCATAGTTGCAGATTTATCAGTAAGTAAATAAATTAGGGAGAATTTTTACATATAATAATATATAAAAGGATAATAGATGGCAGGCAGTGTGTTTGAGGCTATAATGCAAATCAAGCGGATCTAACAACGTCCTAATCCCCAAGGATAAAACTCAAGTGGTTTGTGATCAATAGAACACTTCAGATTCAAATACTACGTTAAATTCACTGCCAATTACTGTATTTGATGCAATATATACTGAAAAAAAAATTAGCATTTTGAACCAGGAATGAAGCTCTCAGTTCTATAGAGTGGAAGGCTTTGATCATATTTTCTGCTCAATTTGAGATGTGAGCCAAGCCTCCAGGCCAAGGCTTAAGCGTAGTAATGTAGGAAATACTGCAGCCAATTTGGGCACAGCAAGGGCCCATAAGCAATGTGATAATGACCAGATAATTTGTTTTTTTATTGAATGTGTTTGGGGGATAAATATTGGCCAGGTCACCGGGGAGAACTGCCCTGCTCCTCTTCAAAATAATGCCATGAGAGCTTTTACGCCCACCTGGGGGGGCCTCGGTTTAACATCTCACCCAAAAGATGGCACCTCCAACAATGCAGTACTCCCTCAGTCCTGCACTGGGAGGGTCAGCCTGGATTTTGTGCTCAAGTCTCTGGAGTGGGACTTGAACCCGAGGCGAGTGCGCTACTACAGAGCCTCGGATGACACCCTGTAACTAGTCCTCATTTGAAAGGATCAGCTCTAGATCAATCCCAGCCAGTTTCTCTCTTAACTGGCACTTCAATTCAAACTCTTAACGTCAAACAGTGGCGGCCAGCAGACCTTTGTGTCCAGTCCGTACTACCAACTGTTAAGAGTAACCAGTCGGCGTCACTATGCTTACTGAATATTAATTTAGACTCTCATTTTTGAAGTAATAACCATGAGCAGAGCAAGTGTTGAGTCTGTTGGTCTTAGAGTCAGCAACTGATGGGCTTCATGCCATACACTGTCGCTTTAATTCAAGTTCTAATTTTAAACAGTGCAAGTGAACAAACGGTGCAGCACCTGCTGACTGTAAGACCAGCTGTTACAGTTAACAGCTAATATAGTAGGTGAAGAGAGGCAGAATACCAACAGTTTAAGATGCACTGCTGATAAAACTTGAAGTGTGGGTGAGGGGAGAAACTGGGGAAAGTTGCAGTCAGATGAAAATCATAATTTTCTTGTTGGAACATAGGAACAGGAGTAGGCGATTCAGCCCCTCGAGCTTGCTCCACCATTCGATTAGATCATGGCTGATCTGTACCTCAACTCCATTTACCCGCCGTATCCCTTGATGCACTTACCTAACAAAAAAACCTGTCGATCTCAGTCTTGAAAGCTAGAATTGTCCCAGCATCCATAGCCTTTTGGTGCACAGAATTCCAGATTTCTACTACCCTTTGTGTGAAAAAGTACTTCCTGATTTACCTCCGAAATGGGCTAGCTCTAATTTTAAGATTATGTCCTCTCGTTCTTGATTCCCCCCAGAGGGGATAGTTTCTCTGTATCTACCCTATCGAATCCTTTTAACATTTTAAACACCTTGATCAGATCACCTTTCAATCTCTTATACTCAAGGGAATACAAGCCAGGTTTATGTAACCAGTCTTCATAATTTAAACAATTTTAGCCCCGGTATCATTTTGGTGAATCTACACTGCACCCCCTCCAAGACCAAAATATCTATTCTAAAGTGTGGTGCTCAGATCTGAACACTCTATGCAACTGCAGCACAACTTCCACCCGTTTGTATTCCAGCCCCCTTGAGATAAAGGCCAACATTCCATTAGGTGTACGATGTTACACCGTAAGAAATCACTTGCCATAATTATCTGGTGGAGTATCAACAACTGTGGCCTGCAATTAATGCAGATTTCAGGCTTTAGTAAAACAACAACTTGCATTTATATTGCGCCGTTAACGTAGTACACGTTCCAAGGCGCTTCACAGGAGCGTTATCAAACAAAATTTGACACCGAGCCGCATAAGGAGATATTAGGACAGGTAGAGCTAAGTTTTAAGAAACGTCTTAAAGGAGGAGAGAGAGGTAGAGGGGCAGAGAGGTTTGGGGAGGGAATTCCAGAGCTTGGCATCTAGACGCCTGAAGGTACGGCCTACAGTGGTGGAGCGATGAAAAATCGGGGATGAGCAAGAGTCCAGCTATGGAGGAGTGCAGAGATCTGGGAGGGTTGTAGGGCTGGAGGAGGTTACAGAGATAGGAAGGGGTGAGGCCATGGAGGAATTTGAAGACAAGGATGAGAATTTTAACATCGAAGTGTTGCCAGACCAGGAGCCAATGTAGGTCAGTGAGCACAGGAGTGATGGGTGAATGGGACTTGGTGCAAGTTAGGATGCCGCAGCACAAATAACTAAAGTTTAGCCCTTTCAAAGACAAACTTCAAAGAATAGGAACACTTATTCTCATCAGATTTACTGTGGTCACTGAATTAGACATTGCTGTCACTTCTACCAAATCCCAAAAGAAATAAACGAAATACACAGAAATGATAGCTAGTCAATCCAGGATTTTTTTTAAAAACTCATTTTTGGGATATGGATGTCACTGGCAAGACCTGCAGTTATTGCTCATCCCTAGTTGCCCTTGAGAAGGTGGTGGTGAGCTTTCTTCTTGAATCGCTGCAGTCCGTATGGCGAAGGTTCTCCCACAGTGCTGTTAGATAGGGAATTCCAGTATTTCGACCCAGCGATGATGAAGGAAATGCAATATATGTCCAAGTTGGGACGGCATGTGACTTGGAAAGGAACTGGGAGGTGATGGTGTTCCCATACACCTGCTGCCCTTGTCCTTCTAGATGGTGGAGGTCGCAGGTTTGGGAGATGCTATAAAAGAAACCTTGACAAGTTGCTGCAGTGCATCTTGTTGATAGCACACACCACAGCCATGGTGCACGAGTGGCAGAGGGAGTGGATGTTTAAGATGGTGGATGGACTGCCGATCAAGCGGACTGCTTTGACCCGGATGGTGTCGAGCTTCTCGAGTGTTGTTGTGGCTGCACCAATCCAGGCAAGTGGAGAGCATTCCATCTCACTCCTGACTTGTGCCATGCATGTGATGGAGAGGCTTTGGGAATGCTGAAAAATCAGTGCTTTTTGCTTCAGTTGTAGGATCAACAGGATCAGTGAACATTTTACTGTACCTCTCCTCATCTGGTACCACTCTGTCACCTTCCCCCCGTTGGCCTGTTAAATGTGGCGACCCAGTTTTAGTGCATCAGCGTGCTTCTATCATGACGTAACATTAGGTCATGACATACTCAGCGGGGGTAACTGCAACCTAACTCACCAGGCGGGAATCCCACGGGATCGCATGGAATGCTGGATTTATACCCTGCCTAATATTGCTTTCTAACGACTTCAATGGAAAGTAAAATCAGATGGGGTGTAAAACCCGAACTCAGTACTTTCCTGACATTGCGGGTTAGGTTAAAATTGCCCCTAGCCACTCTTTTAGACTCATTCATCAATTTTTTTTTAAAACTAGTGAAGCAATTTTCTTTGAAATTGATGAAGACGAATCATCTGCATCATCAACCCTTGCCTCCACTCTGCCACAGGCCATTTGGAGGAGGCCAATTCTGTGGAGTTATAGAAGATCATGTCTCTCTTTCTTGAATTAGCCTCTAGTGGTTTCGTAGAAAAGTGGAGGCAAAAGGAAAGCGTAAGTGCGGAAGAGCAGCACACAAGAGCGGCCAGTGTTGGTCTGATTAAGCCAGATTCAGTCTAAAAACTCTTGGGTATACAGTGTGCATCAGTCAGTCACTGCTGGTTGCAACGTACATCAAGTGGACAAGGGCTCCCAGATAACTCAATAGTAGCCACGTTCTTTGACAGCTTTTAGAACACTCTCACATTAACACCAGCTGAAACGGTGAAAAGGGAAAAGCACATTGCGAACGATTGTGGCGGCACAAAGTACAAGTAGAGAAATATAAACACTGAACATTCTGCAGTTAAAGTGATTCTATAAGCAAACCAGGCATCTGCAAACTGAATCACATTTTCACGCAGAAATGATCCTGCTGTCCTCAAGAGGGTTGCAGACTTCAGTCTCATTAGTGTTGCATACCTGCATGGTCTCTATTAAGCCTTGGACACTAAAGGTTGAATGGATCCTAAAGTGCTTAACATCCTAAATAAACACACCTTGAGTTGATACTGTGCAACTCCCCCTCCCCGCAGCCATGGCTTACCGCTATGACAGGCTTCACGATCAGGTTCCTAATTGGGGGGTCATCAGATTGAGATGCACCTGGATGGAACCCAGCAGGTGGGACCAATGCTGGGTCACTGCTTCTCCGCACCAGGAGTGGTGTGCCTGTGGAGAACAGAGACAAAGGTCAGCAGGGAATCAAAGAAGTGTGCAGCAATAATCCAGCTAATCAAGAATGGATTAATGAATACCATTTTTCCCAAACAGCCTCAGATTAACAATAAAAACAAATAAGTTTTTAAAAGAAGTATTCAAAGCATTTGTATTTTCTTACACTTAAAACACGGCAATAAGTTAACAGAATTGGCTTTATTGTGCACAGAAATATTTGTGTGTTTAATTAAACACCAATTCTGGGATTCCCAGACAACAACTTGCATTTATATAGCGCCTTTAACGTAGTAAAACATTCCAAGGCGCTTCATAGGAGTGGTATCAAACAGAATTTGGTACCAAGCCACATTAAATGATATTAGGACAGGTGATCAAAAGTTTGGTCAAAGAGATTGTTTTTAAGGAGTGTCTTAAAAGGAGGAGAGAGAGGTGGAGAGGTTTAGGGAGGGAATTCCAGAGTAGGCAGCAGAAGGCATGGCTGCCAATGGTGGAGCAATGACAACCAGGGATGCGCAAGAGGCCAGAATTGGAGGATCGCAGAGATCTCTGAGGGTTGTTGGGATGGAGGAGGTTACAGAGATAGGGAGGAGTGAGGCCACAGAGGTATTTGAAAATAAGGATGAGAATTTTAAAATCTTTGCATTTCTGGACCGGGAGCCAATGTAGGTCAGTGAGCACAGGTGTGATGGGTGAACAGGGCTCAGTGTGAGTTAGGATACGGGCAGCAGAGTTTTGAATGAGCTCAAGGTTACGGAGGGTGCAAGATGGGAGGCCAGCCAGGAGAGCATTGGAATAGTCAACTCTTGAGGTGACAAAGGTTGAGGGTTTCAGCAGATGAGTTGACAAATCAAGATGACACCAGAAATGTTAGAGCTGTTAACTATTTACATGAGTAGGCTCTAAAGTTTCAGTGTACAGGGGTTCATCAATGACTTAGTAAATAAATACATCATCCAATGTGGTTCTGAGCCACAGACCACAAACAACCTAGGTTTAACCACCAGTCTGACAGCTGATCTCATCCAGCATGATGGGTAGGGGGCATTGCAACTGGCCTAAATGGCTAACCCCCACCAAAATTCATACATGGTTCTGGCACACAACTGATTTCGCCATCTATCACCAATCTGGTTGGATCACATTAAGCTGTATGGGGCCTAACACTCTCGCAACCTGGCCATTCCCCCTATTATGGCCCCCATCTTCACTCCCTTGAGCCAAGGGGGGCAGACTTGAGTATTTCTGGCACAGAACTGGTTTAAGCTATCCATTCATCACCAGATCTGGCTAGACCACATCGAGTCTCATTGGTCTCCAGATATGGCAGAGGAAAAAGATAACCTCCAGCTTCTTTACTCCACTTCCAATTGTCGTCTCAAACTCATCTGCTCTGCCCCCTCCATCATCACCTCCAACAAGTACGAGGAGCTCATGGATATCTTTGTCACTAGGATTGAGAACATCCGTTCAACTGTCAATGCCCCTTCCTCTTCCTCCCAAGCCAACTCTCCCCTCCAAAGTTACCCCCTGCCCTAGCCTCGATTTCAGTCTCTCTCCCATCTCCCCTCATGCCCTCACTGAGCTCAACTCCTACCTCCTGCTCCCTTGACTCCATTCCCACTAAATTTACGGTCCATTCAACTTCACTTCCTGGTCCCCCACCCTGTGCTAGTGGTCATTGTAAATGGTTCCCTCTCCTCAGGTACTGTTCTCCTCCCTTCCAAAACTACCATCATCCCTCCTCCCCAAAAAAAACCACCCTCGACCCCCCTATCCTGGCAAACTACTGCCCCATCTCCAATCTCCCTACCCCAAAATCCTTGAACATGTTGTCACCTCCCTAATCTGAGCTCGTCTTTCCCACAACTGTCTGAACCTCTCCGATCAGGTTTCCTATCCCACACCAAGTCCCGTTTACCCATCACCCCTGTCCTTGCTGACCTACTTTGGCTCCCGGTCCCCCAGAGGAAAATTCTCTTCCTCGAATTTAAAGCCCGACATGGCTTTTGCTCTTCTTCCAGCCCTACCAATCCACCCCACCACCCCCCACCCCCCGCATTACTCTGACTCTGGCCTCTTGTGCATTCCCCCCCTTCCCTTTGCCCCACCATTGACGGCTGTGCCTTCAGCCGTCCAGGCCCCTCACCGTGAAATTCCCTCCTAAAACCTCTCCACCTCCTTTAAGAATATCCCTGAAACCCACCTGTTTTGGTCATCTCTCCTAATATCTCCTTTTTTCTTGTCTTGGCGCCCATTAAACCTGTCTGATTAAACCTCTATGGAGTGCCTTAGGACACCTTGTAAATGCAAGTAGCTGCTGTTGTTGGGGGGTAGTTCCCACTCCCGATGGCTATCCTGCTGGAAAGTGTGCAATTATGGACAGGACTGGACCTAGCTGTGATCAAATAGATTCAGTGCCTAGGTTCACGCATGAAGAACAGCCATTTAAGTGAGATGCTGCAGAGCTGTCAACACCCACAGAACTATACTCCAACATGAGTCAGTACCTTCAGCGGAAGAGAATGAGAGAAAAGGGCTGTTTAACAGTTACTTGTTCTTTAAATAAAAAAACATTCTCCTAAGCATGCACAACTTTACTAATTAGGATGCACTAAAAGTCATCAATCTGAAAGTTACTTAACCAGCTGAACAATCAATGAAAAGGAAAAATAGGAAAACGTGCATTCATATAGTGCCTTTCACGACCTAAGGATGTCCCAAAGTGCTTTACATCCAAAGAATTACTTTTTGAAGAGTAGTTACTGTTGAAGACAAGGCTGAAGCATTTGCAACCATCTCCAGCCAGAAGTACCGAGTGGATGATCTATCTCGGCCTCCTCCCGATATCCCCACCATCACAGAAGCCAGTCTTCAGCCAATTCGATTCACTCCACATGGTATCAAGAAACGGCTGAGTGCACTGGATACAGCAAAGGCTATGGGCCCCGACAACATCCCAGCTGTAGTGCTGAAGGCTTGTGCTCCAGAACTAGCTGCGTCTCTAGCCAAGCTGTTCCAGTACAGCTACAACACTGGCATCTACCCGACAATGTGGAAAATTGCCCAGGTATGTCCTGTCCACAAAAAGCAGGACAAATCCAATCCGGCCAATTATCGCCCCCATCAGTCTACTCTCAATCATCAGCAAAGTGATGGAAGGTGTCGTCCACAGTGCTATCAAGCGGCACTTACTCACCAATAACCTGCTCACCGATGCTCAGTTTGGGTTCCAGCAGGAGCACTCGGCTCCAGACCTCATTACAGCCTTGGTCCAAACATGGACAAAAGAGCTGAATTCCAGAGGTGAGGTGAGAGTGACTGCCTTTGACATCAAGGCAGCATTTGACCGAGTGTGGCACCAAGGAACCCTAGTAAAATTGAAGTCAATGGGAATCAGGGGGAAAACTCTCCAGTGGCTGGAGTCATACCTAGCACAAAGGAAGGTGGTAGTGGTTGTTGGAGGCCAATCATCTCAGCCCCAGGGCACTGCTGCAGGAGTTCCTCAGGGCAGTGTCCTTGGCCCAACCATCTTCAGCTGCTTCATCAATGACCTTCCCTCCATCATAAGGTCAGAAATGGGGATGTTCGCTGATGATTGCACAGTGTTCAGTTCCATTCGCAACCCCTCAAATAATGAAGCAGTCCGAACCCGCATGCAGCAAGACCTGGACAACATCCAGGCTTGGGCTCATAAGTGGCAAGTCACATTCGCGCCATACAAGTGCCAGCCAATGACCATCTCCAACAAGAGAGAGTCTAACCACCTCCCCTTGACATTCAACGGCATTACCATCGCCGAATCCCCCACCATCAACATCCTGGGGGTCACCATTGACCAGAAACTTAACTGGACGAGCCATATAAATACTGCGGCTACAAGAGCAGGTCAGAGGCTGCGTATTCTGCGGCGAGTGACTCACCTCCTGACTCCACAAAGCCTTTCCACCATCTACAAGGCACAAGTCAGGAGTGTGATGGAATACTCTCCACTTGCTTGGATGAGTGCAGCTCCAACAACACTCATGAAAGCTCGACACCATCCAGGACAAAGCAGCCCACTTGATTGGCACCCCATCCACCACCCTAAACATTCACTCCCTTCACCACCGGCGCACTGTGGCTGCAGTGCGTACCATCCACAGGATGCATTGCAGCAACTTGCCAAGGCTTCTTTGACAGCACTTCCCAAACCCGCGACCTCTACCACCGAGAAGGACAAGAGCAGCAGGCACATGGGAACACCACCACCTGCACATTCCCCTTCAAGTCACACGTCATCCCGACTTGGAAATATATCGCCATTCCTTCATCGTTGCTGGGTCAAAATCCTGGAACTCCCTTCCTAACAGCACTGTGGGAGAACCGTCACCACATGGACTGCAGCAGTTCAACAAGGCGGCTCACCACCACCTTCTCAAGGGCAATTAGGGATGGGCAATAAATGCCGGCCTCGCCAGCAACGCCCACATCCCATGAACGAATAAAAAAAAGGTAGGAAACGCAGCAGCCAATTTGCGCACAGCAAGGTCCCACAAACAGCAATGTGATAATGACCAGATAATCTGTTTCAGTGATGTTGGTTTAGGGATAAATATTGGTCAGGACAATGGAGCAAACTCCCACATTCTTCTTCAAACTAGGGCCATAGGATCTATTACATCCACCTGAGAGCGCAGACAGGGCCACGGTTTAACGTCTCATTGAAAGACGGCACACCTGACTCAGTACAGCATTGGAGTGTCAGCCAAAATTTTGTGCATTAGATTTCATGGCATATTAAAAGTCACCAAACCGAAAGCTGCTTCGCCAGCTAAACAATCACTCAAGTATAAAAGACATTACGTGGGCCAAACCAGCTGTGGAAATGCACAATTTCAGGAAGAAATAGAGGAAGATCTGCAGGTCAGTGAATGGTGTGACGGTAAGGAGAAATGCTGTGTGTTGTGAAAAAGGGGCAACCCACCAATAACAAAATGGTCAAGTAGACTTAGGAGGCCAATATTAGGATGACCAAGAAAAAATGCTTCCTCCCAGACATGAAAATAGCCACTAAGAAAATAAAACAGTAGTAGATTTATGGGGGGGGGGGGGGGGGGAAGAAAGGAGTTTGAATATTCTGTGCAAGTGAGTCAGGGTCAAGTAGACCCTTCTGTACTGTGCTACTCTGTTGGGAGTGGCCTCTTGCACTGTTAATCGATCAAAACTGAAAACATTGCTAATAATTATTAGCCAGACAATGACCTCTCAAGCTGGTACAGGTATCAGATGGGTTTGTCTGAGTACATTGATACTTTTAATGAAAATAGATCCAGGAATCATTGCTATTGCAACGCAAAGGGAAATAACAAAGATGGTCAAGAACTAGTACAGCAGGCTAAAAAATAATAGCTTAGAACTTTTACAGCTGAGAACGACTGACGGCAAATCCATCATTATTCACACCTACATCTGACAATTACAAGGCACTCTTCGTTATCTGTGGGCAAAGTATGTTGCAATATGCTAAATGCATGGACCTAAAGCAATGGCAGCCCAAAATGCACAGACTATCCATTCAATATGCTTTTTTCTTCTCCATACTGAAAAAAGTACCAAAGTACAGATGGGCACAGAGTCTCAGTAGGCCAAACTCCTCATGATCTTTGAGGAGACTATAATGGACGACATTGGAAGATGGGCTGGGGGGGTGTCGGGGGGGGGGGGGGGGAAGAAAGATAGGGTGTGACATGGGTGATGTACAAGCTAGGCAAAAGGAACACATTCCTCGTTCAGACTATTGAAACCACACATCTCATCTGTACACTCGGGGATAACTTTCAACTTCAGTTGGGGGGGGGAGGGGGCGTCTAAAACTGGCGGCATCTGATCGGCCACACGTTATGCACCCGTCCAAATATCCTTTCTATTGAAGTCAAGTTGAAGATCACCCCTACTTACGACAAGACATCACCCCCTCAGTACCAAGTACTGCACTGAAGTGTGAGCCTACATTTTGTACTTAAGTCTCTGAAGCGGGGCTCAAACCCACGACCTTCCGACTCAGAGGCGAGAGTACTACCCAATGAGCCAAGCCTGACACCTCTAATTTGAGGCTGGAGAACCCCTACAGGTCCAGTGAGTAAAATGCATCTCTTGGGGAGGTACTCAGTTTAGGAAAGTTTAATCTTTGGCTTCTGGAATGCTACGATTTCAGCTGGGCCAGTCGAGGGGAGCACAATAACAGGCACAGTATCCCCTGGTTAGGGAGGGAAAAGTCAGCAGATCCTGCTCCTGATTACTGTCCAATAACCCCTGCATGGACATGCCACATCATTCCTCCATTATCAAATAGCCTGCCAACACACACTGGTTTGTCTTACACCTGAAGAATAGCTATCTGGCACCTTAGGGATGTTGGCACTTAACTTAAAATAGAGGACGACAAAAATACGGGGAGGGGCATGGGAAGAAGGAACAGTTAATAGTTTAGACTTTATTTGAGTGCCTATTCTCAAGCTGCTAGTTTTTTCAAGCTGCTTGTTTTATTAACATGCCTGCTACTGTTCGGATGGGTCTTTGTTCCGTTCTCAGATGAATCACTAGAAAAAAAGCATTGAATCTTGAAGGGAGGGAGAAATCTGTTTTAGTAATTTATTAGGAAGGGTCAATGACATCATCTCAGAGGATCCAGGATCACTTGTGCCAACTCCCAATGAAGCAGTCAGACCTCCCAAAGGCAACGCTCCAAATAGGAGGGAGGGAGGTTTGTCTGCACAGGTGTCCCGTGATCCACCTGGATACACCGCAGATTTGTAAGTTGCACAAGCAAAACCAATTTCGGGACAGGATAAAGTCCTAGGCATAGACCAGCCTGGCCTTCCAGTGAAAGAGAGAGAGGCTGATCAACACTGCTTGATTCCAGCAGAGTGATGCCACATGGACACCATTTGGGCAAACAGCAGGGGAAGGGCACCAATTAGCATCCTTGATGGTCAATGGAATGCTATTAATAACATGATAAGGAGGAAGGTCCCAATGCTATGCACTGCAGTGCTAAATTTGTGATCCTGTATGCACCTCACTGCCAATTTCAATCAGGTGCCTCCTCACAAGGAGGATGCAAAACCCAGAGGGAAAATGGGAACATAGGAAAGCAGTAGGGCATTCAGCCCCTCGAACCTGTTCCACCATTCAATCAGATCGTGGCTGATCTGTATCTTAACTCCATCCACCCGCCTTGGTTCCATATCCCTTAATACCCTTACCTAACAAAAATCTACCAATCTCAGTTTTGACATTTTCAACTGACCCCCAGCCTCAACAGCTTTTTGGGGGAGAAAGTTTCAGATTTCAAGTCACCTCCTTGGCACCCAGTTTTGAAGCAGCATTGGCAGAGTGCTGGGAGCAGGTCTCCCACCCGACCTCCCCAAACGGAAGAACAAAAAAGTAGAACAAACAGGGAATCTCACGGCTTGAAGAACAAACCTCGGCAACGCAACCGCAGATCTGGCAACATCAGGAAATACAAGGTTTGAGATTTATGATCAAGACGACAGGCAGCAGATCGCTAATTTGCTTTTTTCAAAAAAATAACAGAGCTGTGTTTATTTTTCAGTGAGACGGTTTGAAGTAGGCCACTTTTTGAACAAAAATGAAGGAGTCTCATTCCAGATGAGTCAAAATTTGATAGGTTAGACACCAGATGCTTTGCTGCACAGATGCACATGGAAACAGAAGTGCAAAAGAAAATAAAATCTTATCAAAACCATGCTACTCCCCCAGCCAAACCTTGAACAAGATGCTTGCAGATTTAATTTGCTGTCTTTGGAGGTGGGGGGGGGGGTCAATGTCATCAGCTGTAGTGCCAGGGTAAAATAGCTGCAAAGCTCCTAAATCAATTAGTAGCGTCTCAGTAAGGTTGTTAGCCACAATTTGGCCAAGCTAAGCACGCAGTCAACAGATAAGCACCTCTGATTGCCGGTAATCTGTTCGATCCCTGCTCAGGGAGGAACAGGTGGACTGGAAAATTCGTTTGATAGACGGAATCACTACCCGAGAGTAAATCCCCTTTAGATTACACTCTTGTTCTTTTTTAAAAAAAAATAAACCATTTCCAGTCCAAGGATGCCCTCTGAACCAAAGATCTGTCAAACAAGTTTGCCGGCATTTATGTGGTACCTTCGTCATCACAATTTATTATATTGGGTGTTAGCCATGGCTCTATTGCAGCACTCTCCCGAGTCTGAAAGTCGTGGGTTCAAACCCCACTCCAGAGACTTGAGCGCAAAATCTAGACCGACACTCCCAGTACAGTACTGAGAGAGAGTGATGTGCTGTGGGAGGTTCTGAGTTTCAGTTGAGATGTTAAACTGAGGCCCCGTATGACCCCTCAGTTGGACGTAAACAATCTCGTGGCACTGTTTTGAAGAAGAGCAGGGGAGTTCTCCCCGGGGTCCTGGCCAAGTTTTATTCCTCAACCAACACCACTGAAACAGAATACCTGGTCATTATCTCATTGCTGTGCACTAATTGGCTGCCGCGTTTCCTACCTTACAGCAGTGACTACATTTTAAAAGTACTTCAAGGGCTGTGAAGCGCTTTGGGACGCCCTGAAATTGTGAAGGGCACGATAGAAATGCAAGTTTTTTTTTTAATATACACAAGGACAGCAGGGCATTTCCTGGGATCAAACAGAAGTCAGTATCCTCACACGTCCAAGTCGCGTGCTTCATCATCAGTTACGCACAGAAACAAAGGGCAGGTTAACTATTTTCACATCCGATAACTCACGGCTCAACTTGGCCACCTCAAATTTTTATTTTTTTTTATTTATATTTTTGGATTGTAAGCAACTTGGTTAGCAGTATTGTTTCAAAGCACTGACTTTTAATAGGATGCTAGACCTGTACAAGTTTCTTTCTTGGGGGTTTAGGAAGCCTTTTTAAGTCCCTCAATCTGCTGCTAATTTGAAAACGCATTCCCTCCTAGCAGTTTCTAAAATAAGACTCGGTCAGATATTTGTGGCAGCAAATAGAAGATGTAAGCTAAAAATAGGAAAGTTCATTAATGGGAACCAGAGGAAAAAAAAGTTAAACAAACATGGTTTCCACTGAACCACTCAGAGTAAGGTGGCAGCGGCTGCCTCCCACAGTCTGTGCAGGTGCAAATTTTGATCCGGGCTAAGTTAGCTAATCTCATCCACATTGGGCTCAACAACCCGAAGAAAGGTGGGTTGGCTGGGGGCGGGGGGGTGAGAGGAGAAAAAAAAAAAAATCAGCCTAAGTTCCTGCTTCTGACTACGACCCACTGCCGGAAAGTGCGTGCATATGGTCAGCATCAGGCTCGGCTGTGATGCCCTCTACAGCCAAATAGGCCCTCACCACCATGAAGGATGAGCAGTTAGCTGAGGCAACAGTGGAGGGGGACACGAGAACATTAGGCCCAGAGTGGTGAGAGTGTCAGGGTTACGAAGTCAGACTTAAAACTATTTTACAAATCCCTCAAGTACAATTTGCAACAAATCCTCAACCACCTGTTACAGCTTTTTAAAGCTACATTTAGACCAAAGAAAATCTGCTTAAATTTCAATCAGGCCATAATGACCCAAGAAAGATCTAATGCTGTTCACACTCTCCTGCAGGGTTAATTGCAGTTTTAATTTGTAATAAAAAGTGGCAGAAGATTCACCATCAGACATTAACATGAACTGCAGCTTTCCTTCTGGCTCAGTGGTAGCACTCCCGTCTCTGAGACAGAAGATTGTGGATTCAAGTCTCACTCGAGACTTGGGCACAAAATCCAGGCTGACACGCCACAGTACTGAGGGAGTGCTGCACTGTTGGAGATGCTGTCTTTTGGATGAGGCATTAAACCAAGGCCCGGTCTGCCCCCTCTGGAGGGTGTAAAAGATCTCATGGTGCAGAGGAGCAGGGGCATTCTGTCCAGTGTCCTGGCCAATATTTATGCCTCAGTGGGACGTATTGAGGTCGTGAAAGGTGCTGTATAAATGCAAGTCTTTCTTCTCTGTCTGATGCAGAGCTGGACACCAACGTGCCGCTGCCAGCCATACTTCATGCAAGAGATCCCCTCTCCTCCTGATCCTCCCGTAAAAAGAAAGACTTGTATTTATATAGCACCTTTCACAACCTCATGACATCCCAAAGTGCTTCACAGCCATTGAAGTGCTTTTGAAGTATAGTCACAGTTGTAATATGGCAAACATGGCAGACAATTTGCCATCAGCACGGTCCCACAAACAGCAATGTGATAATGACCAGATCATGTGTTTTTAGTGATATTGGTTGAGGGATAAATATTGGCCAGTACACCGGGGAGAACTCCCCTGACCTTCTTTGAAATAGTGCCATGGGATCTTTTACGTCCACTGAGAGGGCAGATACGGCCTCAGTTTAACGTCTCATCCGAAAGGCGGCACCTCTGACAGTTCAGCACTCCCTCAGTACTGCACTGGAGTGTCAGCCTAGATTATGTGCTCAAGTCTCTGGAGTGAAAGAAGAAAGCGCCACATCGGTACAGTAGGTGATGCTCAGAGATTAGGATTGCAGCAGATTAGAGGAGATTTCACTCGTAGCTAGCTGGCTGTGCTACACCTGACCAGAGAGCATTCGATGCTGACACGGGACGCCTCAAAGCGAATTTTTTTTAAAATTCCCTAGCACTAACATCCTTCGCTTCATTGAACACAAATGTTTAACAATTTCTTTTAAAAAAAAATTGGGAGTGGAGACATGAACCAAATAATAATTTTAAAAAGATAGGTATCCTTTCATAGTGTTAATTTCAGACTAAAAACTGTTATTCTAATTTTTGTGTTAGTTCCAGAGTCTGGTATGTAATAATTACCTGCAGTAAAATTAATTTGACTTAACCGCTGCAAATGAGCAGTGAATAGTCCAGAATCCAGCACATTCAGAACAATGTTTAAATGAACATGTATGGGTGGACTTGCACTGCATCAGTGGAGTGGTGTAATCTGGGAAGGGGGAGGGAGGAGCAAGAAAGAGAGGAGTTCCCCTCCACAATTCTCCCACACGGTGAATCAGCGAATGTCTCAATCTAAATCAGATCATCGGAGAAGTGGTAAGCAGAGGTGAGAGCGAAAACTGCAGGGTAAGTCAACACACATCACTCCTAATGGACAGCTATAGAAACCTGGCAGAGGTCTGTGAACAGGTCATTTGGGAACATGAGCTAGGCTAAAAAGAGATGAAAAAGGGGAAAAAAAGTGCAAAACCACTTAAAACATCAACTAGTGGCAAGACCACTGTGAAAAAGAGCACATCAGGTTCTCGCCTTAATGTTACACGCAAGATTTATCCAATTATGTTTTTTTTCTTAAAACCTGTTTGCTACCCGATTTTTCTACTATTTTTTCATTCAAAAAAAAGGAAAAACACGAAAAATGCATTAAAAAAATCCTTCAGTGTTTTTGCCTGTGTGGGCACGGATTCCCTCCACGAATCGCAGGGTTCAAACTGTGCATGACATTCGGTGGATTTCTCCTGTACGTGGGCGTAAAGTATTTAATTGAAAGCAATGGTAGGCACTTTACTTTTGTAATTAAGTTATTGGCTCTGATGTACTGAAACCACTTTCTGGAGTACAAGGGATTACTGCCAATTTTACTTTCTTACCTTTTAACCATTTGGGGGGACTGCAGTCTCATTCTGGTGACAAACCAATCACATAATTCCGCACATAATTCTCGAAGTCCAGAATTAAATCAGCTGTAGCTCAGTGGTAGCATCTTACACATCTGAGTCAGAAGGGGTCCCCTGTGGCTCAAACGGTGGCACTCTCACCTCTAAGTCAAAAGGCTGTGGGTTGAAGTCCCACTCCAGAGAGTTGAGCACATAACCCAGGCTGACACTCCAGTGCAGTACTGAGGGAGTGCTGCACTGTCGGAGGTGCTGTCATTCAGATGCGACGTTAAACCGAGGCCTCGTCTGCCGTCTCAGGTGGACTACGGTATTATTCGAAGAAGAGCTGGGACGTTCTCCCCAGTGTCCTGGCCAATATTTATCCTCAACCAATGCCTAAAACAGATGATCTGGTCATTTATCTCATTGCTGTTTGTAGGAGTTTGCTGTGTGCAAATTGGCTGCCGCGTTCCCTATATTACAACAGTGACTACACTTCAAAAAGTACTTAATTTGCTATAAAGCACCTTGGGACACCAAGGTTGCGAAAGGCGCTACATAAATGCAAGTTCCATCCATCTATCTGTATACACACAGGACAGCAACAATGTAAAAGTACCAAAAAAAATTGCAAAATGATTGCGATGGTGAGTGGGATCAACTTGGTAATGCACACAGAACAGGAGGGCCCAAGGTCGATCACAGGTTGAGCAGCTTCTGCTGCAACATAATGAAGAAGCCTCAGCATCAGTACTCTACAATAAAAAGATGGGCTCGTAACATTTTTGACTCAACTTTTTGGTCACACTGTGAATTCTGATGACATGATTGGGAACTAACTTTGAAGAGTTAAGCGCACAGGGTGAGTGTGCTATATTAACTCAGAAAAACACACACACTCACATGAAATATTCCAGATTAATGACCTCTTAATTTTGTTTAGAAAACTAATCTGTGCACCTTAGAACTCAACCAGGAGAATCACATATCAACTGTGCTGGTTCCCAATGTTGCAGGTACGCCGCTCAAGCTAGGGCAATGGAGCGGTGCAAGTTCCATGGTGTGCCTTCAACACCAGGGGTCAGGATGTGTCATTTATAATGCTTCCGAATAGTTCAGGAGACGACGACGACGACAACTACTTGCATTTATATAATGCCTTTAACGTAGTAAAACGTCCCAAGGCGCTTCACAGGAGCGTATCAAACAAAATTTGACACCAAGCCACACAAGGAGATATTAGGAAAGGTGATCAAAAGCTTGGTCAAAGAGGTAGCTTTGAAGGAGCGTCTTAAAGGAAAGAGAGGTATAGAGACGGAGAGGTTTAGGGAGGGCATTCCAGAGCTTAGGGTCTAAGCAGCTGAAGGCACAGCCGCCAAAAGGTGGAGCGATTAAAATCGGGGATGCACAAGAGGCCAGAATTGGAGGAGCGCAGAGATCTCGGAGGGTTGTAGGTCTGGAAGAGGTTACAGAGATAGGGAGGAACGAAGCCATGGATGGATTTGAAAGCAAGATGAGAATTTTAAAATCGAGGCCTGTAGGTTGTAGAAGTGAACTTACATTAGTAGAATATGTTAGTCCAGAGGGGGAGACATCCTTTTAATAATATTATATTATTATATATATTAATTTCAGAAGACTTGATTTGGTAACCGTTACCAGATAGTAAACAAGAGAATTAAAACCAAAAACTGCAAGGACACGCTGTGGTCCTTGAACCTTTGTCATTAGTGATTTAGGCAAGTTATTCCCATTACAAGGGACATCTTTTGCTGCAACATTTTCCACTGATCAAGATAACATTTTTATCCTCCACTGACAGCAAGAACAGCTTCAAACATTTAGCTATCTCACTAATTGATTTTTCTTAAGAAGCCCACAATTGGCTGCCTCTGCCTGTCCTTCCTCCTGGTTGTTTACAGAGATCGAAACAGATAAAGGCCTTAGGTGAGGGTCAGGGGTCGTATCAACCTCCTGACCTTTCATCAATGGGTCAGGACAAGAGGTCCCCCGCAACACAAGAATGCACTGTTGTACAATGACACTATAAACACTGACAGATGTCAAAAAGCTGTAATGCACGGTAATTATTTATCAGTGTTGCAACCCCTGACACACAGAAACTGATGAACTCTGACTGAAGTGCAGATAAGTTCCACAAAATCAGTTTCTTTCAAAGCTGAATTGTCCCCTTTCACTGACACAAGACTAAGTTCTGCTCAAAATGACATAGATTTAATTAACTTTGTACAACTTTTCCCGAATACTCTCCCTTTCTCTTCTGAGGACAGTGTCTCATACTGGGAAATGGCTCCACTGGAGCGTGTAGCCCTCCGGTACCTCAACCAAGTCACCATTCTTCACGTGAGTGTCAACAGACGACTGACCATCATGAAAGGCACTATATAAGTGCAAGTCTTTCTTTACATTTAGGCTCTCAAAATGAAAAATGGCCAGTAAATACTGTGCTGTAGATTCTATGTAATTCCACACATATGATTCCTCATAACTATTGTTTCCCACACCTGGCATCATCCTGGTGAATCTATACTCCCTCTGGCTTAAATGAAGAAAAAAATAAAGACTTGCATTTAGCTAGCACCTTTCACAACCTCAGGATATCCCAAAGCGCTTTAAAGAAAATTAAGTACTTTTTTGAAGTGTAGTCACTGTTGTAATGTATGAAACGTGGCAGCCAATTTGCACATAGCAAGGTCCCACAAACAGCAATATGATAATGATCAGATAATCTGTTTTCTTAGTGATGTTGATTGAGGGACAAATATTGGCCAGAACACCTGGGAGAACTCCCCTGCCCTTCTTCAAATTAGTGCCACGGGATCTTTTACGTCTGGCTGAGAGGGCAGATGGGACCTCGGTTTAACGTCTCATCCAAAAGACGGCACCTCCAGCAGTGCAGCACTCCCTCAGTACTGCACTGAAGTGTCAGCCTAGATTTTGTGCTCAAGTCTCTGGACTGGGAATTGAACCCATAACCTTCTGACTCAGAGGCAAGTGCGCTACCAACTGAGCCACAGCTGTAAACCTCGGCAGGATATTCGATTGTACAATGTCCGCACTTTTCTTCAGCAGGGATCACAAGTTGGAAGTGGGAATCCTGGGTGATCTTTCCCTTTGAGCCCACAAGCGTCAGCCAACTGCAATGTCGATATTGTTGCTCCAACAGAACGTGATAACTCGGCAGAGACTGGGAATCGAGCCTGGGCAGTTCTGCACAGTTCAGTCAGACAACACTGACTTCAGTAGCTGAACCACGGAGGTAGGGAGGAATTTCTAATGCCGCCAGGACAGCACTTCTAAAGATGATGGCAGATGGCAAATCTGAACCAAAGTTTTTCAATAGCAGTTATTAACCTTCAGCCTCCAAGTAGAGCACCCTCGCTAGAGGTTTGGGAGCAGTTCTTCATCTGCAAGATGGTGGAATCATGAAATTGGAAAAAACTGGGTAACAGGTTTAAAAAAAAACAAGACGACAACAACTTCTTGTTCTTATTACTTTTCCAGTGATAGAACACTAATAGTGCAGCCTAAACCTGCACCCTTGCTCTCCACACCTGACATTAGCATTATCACGATATTGAGTCTGGGTCATTTCAACACCCGACCCTTGAAATAAGAGGTCAGGGGGTGGGGGGTGGGGGAAAGGAAATCATTCAGCAGAGTGACTCAGAACTTCAATCCTGCTCAGTGAAGTTTGTTGGAATATTGCACCCAATCAACGCAGTTAATGGCTGGCATGACCTTTTTTCTTTAAAAAGTCACATGTCACAGGATTTGGTGTCAACATTTCACAGCAGTGTTTATTTTCTTTTTAATTATGCACACATAGCAGGTCTGACGAAGGCAGACAAATAAAACCCCAGATGGTGCCCAGCAGGTACCAGCTTTAGTTCCAAACTCAACTGCAATCACTTCAACATGTTCACTGTTTCCCAACAGACGTGACCTACCTCTTCACAGCAGTGACCAGAACCAGACTTCACATCATGCTCAGCTCATTATATCCCACCCCCACCCCCCACCTCGGGTTACCAACCCTCCAGGATTGTCCTGGAGTCTCCTGCAATGTCCTGGAGACTCCAGGAATTCAAGATTAATCTCCTAGACTCTGCTGCAAGCAACACAGGGAGAAAAATAATAAGGGCGTTATAAAAAAATTTTTTTTGTTTCATTTTCTTTGAACAATTCCGTTTATAAGTAAGTTGGGGGGGTAGAGGGGGGGGGCAGAAAGGCAGTTTGACTAGGCGGGGCAGTAGGAGGCAGGAGTAATATGATGAAACCTCCAGGAATATGTCCAACCCAGAGTTGGCAACCCTACTTCCACCCCAAGGATTAAGCTTGCTGTAATAACTAGGCGTTCTCCTATGTTAACACCACGGGTCTCCAATCAGCATCCAGAATGAGGCTGTTCTCATTAGAGATACCAACTGACCCTCTGAGTGTTTCCAACATTCTCTGTTGTTTGTTTGTTTCAAATTTCCAGCTTCTGCAGCCTTTTGCCTTTTTGTTTTCCAGAATGATCGAGTCTACTGAGACATGAGTCACTGGACGTACTGGATATAATAGGGTTGCCAACTCTGGTTGGATGTATTCTTGGAGGTTTCATTACATGGCCTCCCACCTCCCAGCCCCCATGCTCCCATCATTGGTTGCCCAACACATCCATTGTCATGGCACACCATCTTCCCACACCAATTGGAAAGCTAACAGACTCATGGCTCAATTGGATGATTCTTCACTATCAAACAACCTTTTTTCCCCAACTCCTATGTTTTTATAACTCAAACAAAAGTGGTCAAAGAAAATGAAAAAATATATATATTTTTTTTAAATGCTATGATTTTTCTCCTGGGTGTTGCTTGCAGCAGTGTCCTGGAGATTAATCTTCAATTCCTGGAGACTCCAGGGCAATCCTGGAGGGCTGGCAACCCTATATAACTATATCAGAGTAATGTACAGGAATGAGGGCACTGTACATATTGAAGTGAATATGACAATGGGATAAGCTTGCATATCATGCATACCTGCATATCATCTCTTCCTGATGGTCGGAAGGGCAAGCAAAAGGATTGCAGGTCTCAAATCCCAATTTTAACCCAATGGGAATGAGTCGGGTTCGGGTGGGACATATGTTTCACACCCTGTCCGATTTTAATTTCCAATGAAGTCAAATGGAGAGTAAACTCAGGCAAAGTGTAAAATGGACGTCCAACTCAAAACTGCCCCGATCCCACCAGATGGGTTAGGTTAAAATCAGAGCTAGAGTATTTCTGGTCCTTCATCCACCATATCCTTACAACAGCAGGGACGTCGCTTAGCCTTCAGCACTCCTTTCTCCTGACTCAATTAATGGAGCGCTTACAAATGCAACATGCAAGTAGACTATGTTCCTCTGCTTTCTCTAATTTCCTCCCTTCCACCATTCCCCACTCCCATTACTGAACTGCAAAAATACATTATTCTGCTTGTACCTTCAAGGTTCCAATGAATGCACCATAGAAGGGAGCAGATAAAACCAAAGTTATGAACCTGAGAACTATAATACAGTGCACATAAATTTGGTGTCATACACTGGTGGGACTCAATCCTCCAACTATACTACATGCCCTATATCAGCTTTTATCCCCATATCAAAGGGTCTCCGACAAGTCTTTGTCACCTTTCTGCTCCAGCAACCCTTTTGGTACTACAATGGACTCTTTGGTTAGCATAGATCTCCTGTACTACTTAGAATCGTAGAATCATACAGCACAAAAGGAGGTCGTTCGGCTGAGAGAGATCCAATTAGTCCCTCTCTTTCCCCATAGCCCTGCAAATTTTTTCTTTTGAAGTATATATCCAATTCCCTTTTGAAAGTTACTACTGAATCTGCTTCCACCACCCTTTCAGGCAGTGTATTCCAGATCATAACTCGCTGCGTAAAAAAAAATTCTCATCTCCCCTCTGGTTCTTCTCAATTACCTTAAATCTGTGTCCTCTGGTCACCGACCCACCTGCCAGTAGAAACAGTTACCCCTTATCTACACTATCAAAACCCAAAATAATTTTGAACACCTCTATTAAATCGTCCCTTCACATTCTCTGCTCTAAGAAAAACAATTCCAGCTTCTCTAATCTCTCCATTTGACAGGAGAGTTCCCTCCCAGTCGGGGAACACTTCAGCAGCCACCGATCTTCGGGTAAGCGTTCTCCAAGGCGGCCTTCGAGACACACGACAACGCAAAATCGTCGAGCAGAAATTGATAGCCAAGTTCTGCACCCATGAGGACGGCCTCAACCGGGATCTTGGGTTCATGTCACGCTACACGTTACCCCACCAGTGAACAAAAGCTATTTGTTTTTAATATAATGGGTCATTTGCTGGCTTTCTCTGCCTTCCGAATGTTTCTGCCTCTCTCTGTTTTTTTTCCTGTTTGTTTTTTTGTTGAATGTGTATTCGGGGGTTCTGTGGGTGACACCTCTCTGTCTGAACACGGTGATTGCCTTGGCAACGGGCAGTTGCAGGGGCAGTCTGTAAACACCATGTATTGTTCTATATGTATAAATGCGTAGGCTTCGAGGAGCTCCTGAACATTTACCTGAGGAAGGAGGAAGCCTCCGAAAGCTTGTAGATTTCAAATAAAAATTGTTGGACTATAACTTGGTGTTGTAAAATTGTTTACAATTGTCAACCCCAGTCCATCACCGGCATCTCCACATCATTTGTACTTAGTCAAACAAGTTCAAAAGAGCTGTGCTGGACTCCCACCGTTATACATTGCCATTTCTAAATTGGCCACAATTTAAACAGGGTAACATAAGAATGATTGGGCAGCACAATGGTTGGAATAGTGCGTTGGAACTCTTGAAGCCAGCCCAAACTAACAGGTTGCAAATGTTCTTTTTTGTTATTGGAAATAAAACTCTTGTTTTTAAGATACAGTCATTCCTTCCATTCTCTTGGGTCTCTAACACTAGTTACTAGGAGGTGATCCAACACACTGTATTATCATAATGAGTTTGGTTAATCTTAACCCAGCTTCTAATGGTCGAGAGTTCAGGCACAAAACTGCCCATAATTTAACACTAAATTGGCAGTTTCTTTCAGAGGCCACAAGGCTAGCTGGTGTGGCAAGTCCAGATATCACAAGCTGATAGGGAGCTTCTGTAAGAGAAATTAGAGTAAACAAGGAGAAACTGTTTCCACTGGCAGGATTGGTAACCAGAGGACACAGAATTAATATAGTTGGCAAAACAACCAGAGGGGAGATGAGAATTTTTTTTAATGCAGCAAGTTGTAATGATCTTCATCGCACTGCCTGAAAGGGTATGGAATTAGATCCAATAGTAACTTTCAAACAAGAATTGGATACATACTTGAAAAGGAAAAATTTGCACAACTATGGGGAAAGAGCGGGGGGAATGGGACTAATTGGATAGCTCTTTCAAAGAGTCGGCACAGGTACAATGGGCCGAATGGCCTCTTTCTGAGCTGTATGATTCTGTCTTCAGGTTAGGATTGTATGGGAAGCTTTCCTCTGTGCCTAACAAGCTCTTGAAAATAACTCTCATTGAAAATGCAGTAATTTCTAAATATGAATCATTGTTCACTGCCAATGGTTAGAGCTGCCCAATTGGAATAGCTTGCTTCACTTTTCTTCTGGAGTACCAGCCAGAGCAGGATGTTGATGGTGCTATTTAGATAAGTGCTTTGTATCTGTCATGATTGAGGGCCTTTTATTTATGTATTTACTTATATTTTGCTCGTTGTGATTCTTGGCATGATTACGATCACACATTTGTAAATTGTACATAGATCTAAGCACTCACACACTGGCTTGTCTCCAATCAACAGTGCGGTCAGCAGCACTGCAGATTCTATGTACATCACAGGCCAGTCAATAGAGTGCTCATATTCAGCAGCGAGTTGCGAATACAGCAGGCACTGTATTTCATTCAATTGTCTCGGGTGGGGTGGGAGGGTGAGAGGGAGAGGAATTTCGCAATTTTTTGTTCTACCCCTAAATTGGCTTATGGCTTTTGTCATAAAAGACAGACAGACTTGTATTTGTATAGCGCCTTTCACGACCTCAGGACATCCCAAGCTGGTTTACAGCCAATGAAGTACTTCTTCTGTCGTAATGTAGGAAACGTGGTAGCCAATTTGCACACAGCAAGGTCCCACAAATTGCAATGTGATAATGACCAGATAATCTGTTAGTAATGGTTGAAGGATAAATATTGGCCAGGACAACGGGGAGAACTCCCCTACTCCTCTTCGAATAGTCTCACGGGATCTTTTACGTCCACCCAAGAGGGCAGACGGCACCACTGGCAGTATTGCACTGAAGTGTCGGTCCAGATTTTGTTCTCAAGTCTCTGGAGCGAGGCTTGAACCCACATCCTTCTGGCTCAGAAGAGAGAGTGCTACCACCTGAGCCACAGCTTATACCTAACATCTGTTTTTTTGCCTCTCCTTAGGGATTACAGGGCTGCTGGCGGGAGGGAACACGGTGGGTCATGATCCTTAGCTGCGTCATGACTGTTTGGGACAGTCTCGATGGACCAGCAGGTCTTTTCCTGTCCATCATTTCTTATGTTTGAATGAGGTGCCAAGATCTGATGAGATGACGAGTAGGGTATTAAGGCCCCCCTTCACTCATGTTATGTATTCTAAATCCTGCACTGTGGCGTATTCATCTTAAAGCAAATGTGTTAATGGAATAAAAGAACATAGAGGAACAAAGTTGCATTTATATAGCACTTTTCACAGCCTCAGGATCTTCCAAAGTGATTCATAGCCAATGAAGTACTTCTGAAGTGCAGTCACTGTTATGCAGACAAGCAAGGTTCCACAAACAGCAATAAAAAAAGACAGACAATCTGTTTTAGTGGTTTTGATTGATGGATAAATGTTGGCTAGGGCACCAGGGAGAACTCTCCTGCTCTTCTTCAAATAGTACCATGGGACCTTTTACATCAGATTGATTTGTTTAATCCAAAAGATGGCACCCCCGACAGTGCAGCACTCCCTCAACACCAAATTGAAGAGTCAGCCCAGATTATGTGTGAAAGTCCCTGGAGTGGAACTTGAAGTCATGATCTTCTGACTCCATGACAAGAATGCCAAGCTGACAAATGTTTTAATTTGGAATACACGACCATTGCTAAATTGGTGTTATAACCCAAAATTATCTGAGTGAAACTATGTCTACAAGTGTAAGAACATAAGAAATAGGAGCAGGAGTAGGCCGTACGGCCCCTCGAGCCTGCTCCACCATGCAATAAAATCATGGCTGATCTTCGACCTCAACTCCACTTCCTCACCCGATCCCCATATCCCTTGATTCCCCAAGAGTCCAAAAATCTACAAATCTCAGCCTTGAATATACTGAAAGACTGAGCATCCACAGTCCTCTGGGGTAGAGAATTCCAAAGATGAGTGAAGAAATTCCTCCTCATCTCAGTATTAAATGGCCGACCCCTTATCCTGAGACTATGCCCTCTAGTTCTAGACTCTCCAGCCAGGGGAAACAGTCTCTCAGCATCTACCCTGTCAAGCCCCCTCAGAATCCTGTATGTTTCAATGAGATCACCTCTCATTCTTCCAAACGCCAGAGAGAATAGGACCATTCTACTCAATCTCTCCTCATAGGACAACCCTCTCATCCCAGGAATCAATCTGGTGAACCTTTGTTGCACCCCTCTAAGGCAAGTACATCCTTCCTTAGGTAAGGATATCAAAACTGTACACAATACTTCGGGTGTGGTCTCATCAACGCGCTGTACAATTGTAGCAAGGCTTCCTCACTGTTGTGCAAGCTAATGACCATTTTCTCTACCATTCCCATTATTGCCCACATATAGCAATCACTGATCAGTATTCTAAAACTTCCACACTTAACCTTCCTTGTAGGAGTGTGAGGACCATTCTTCCAAATGTTGTGTTCCCAGGCCCTAGGAGTCATTCTTCAATGGGGAGCGTGAGCTATATCACAAAAACAAAAGAACTTTAACGCCATGAGTGCGGCTGCACAAACCAAGGGGTATCACCCTTTGTGAATGTCAGCAAACAAGGGGCCTTGTTAATGAATGAGAATATGGATCTGACCCCAGCACTGACTTGCACTGCTCAATGTTTCTGAAATAAGAACCTAATGGGAAATGGTAACATTACAATTTGGTGGTGGTGTCAATAAATGGAGTCTGACAGGACTCAGATGTATTCACCTACTGGATGATGCTCCAGTGCAGTACCGAGGGAGTGCTGCACTAAACTGAGGCCCTGTCCACCCCCTCAGGTGGATGTAAAAGATTCCATGGCACTATTTCGAAGAAAGGCACGGGAGTTCTCCCCGGTGTCCTGGCCAATATTTGTCCCTCAACCAATATCACTAGAACAGATTGTCTATTCATTATCTCTTTGCTGTTTGTGGGATCTTGCTGCGCACAAATTGGCTGCACGTTTTCTACATTACAATTGCTACTAAACTTCAAATGTTATTCATTGGCTATAAAGCACTTTGGAGGTCTTGAGGTAGTGAAAGGCGCAATATAAATGCAAGTCTTTCTTTCCAGTATATCCACTTTCAATTTCAGCCATGCTTAGAAGGAGATGGGGGTGGGGAGGAGAAAGAGAATCTTCACCAGGCCATTCATACAGACTCTCTGCCTTTTGGCCAAAGAGAAACAAAGGAGGTGCTATGGATCAAGACATGTCTTCTCTCTTTTGGCACCAATGGCACGCATCCCAGAAAGGACTTCTGAAAGGAGTGCAAGAAAAAAATATCAAAAATAGGCCCTTCATTGGATGAACACTTTAAAAAAAAAATTAAAGGATTTCATCTTCAATGGCCCATTTTTCCCTTTAAGGTAATTTGATTTTAAATAAAACACACTAATGAGCACAGGCTTCCTTAATGGTTCACCAAGTTCGCCCAGTTAAAGTGTATCCTCTTTTCTCCAATGCTTGCCATCATAGATGGCTCTCTTAGCTAAGACACTGTTCTTCTCCCCTTCAAAACTATCAACATTCTCCTCAAAATTCCACTCCCCCGCCAACATTCCAACCACTGTCCCATAATTAACCTTCACGTTCTCTCAAAAATTCTCAACCACATTGTTGCCATCCTGTTCCCAAAATTCCCTCTTTGAATCCAACAATCTGGTCTCCACCCGCCGACAGCAGCAAGTCACTAATGACATCGCCTCCAGCACCTTTCAGCAGTCCAAACCCTACCTTGACTATCCTCTTACTACTAATATGCCTATAGATAGCCTGTTTATTGCCCTTTAACACCTTTTGTTAATTATCTTCCCTATCACCCCCATTAGACTTTCTAATCCCCTTTTTGTAATTTTCCTATATTCATCTTGCTTTTCTTCATTATTGGCCCTGTAAATGTTAACTTCTTTTTAAGTTTCAAATTTGATCTCATCTCCCGATTAGGCACAATGGGCCAAATGGTCGTCTTTTATGCGGTAAAATAAATGCTATGATTCGTCCGTGGGACCCCAACCTTCAATACATTCCTTTTTTCCCCCCTCACTTAAATATATTGAATTTTTATGTACCCTTACTATCTCATGTTTAAGTACTTCCCTCTTTCCCATTGTTGACCTATGGTTCCACATGCCAATTTTTCTTTCCATTTAATCTGGACAAAGTCCCTTTTTATCTTGCTATAATTTTCCTTTTTCAACTCAAGCGTACTTTATCCTTGGATTTTTAAAATTCTTATACTTGACCTAATGATGTGGAGATGCCGGTGATGGACTGGGGTGGACAAATGTAAGGAATCTTACAACACCGGGTTATAGTCCAACTGTTTTATTTGAAAATCACAAGCTGTCGGATAACCTGGTGTTGTAAGATTCCTTACATTTGACCAAATGATGTTATGGGGAGGGTCATGATTTCCCAAATGATACCCGACATTTAGACCATGCACTTGCTCTGCTTCATTATCCCAGAAACAGGTCAATAAATGCTTCCTTCTCTTTTTTTTTCCCCCCCCAGAGTAGCAACACGTTAATTGAGAATAAGTCCTGAATGCATGCAATATTTTTTAAAATCCTCTTTCTCACCACAAAGATTTTCCCCTAACCCAGCTTATTTTTGGATAATTAAAGTATCCTACAATTGTAATGTCACTGTTATGTCTCTCTAATTTGTCTGGAATTATCATCCTTTGTTTACGTTCTACTGTTTAGCGGTCTACGGTATATAACTAATAACATGACTGATCCCTTGCTATTCCTCAGCTCAACCCAAAAGGGTTGTGTCGGGTCTGCCTGCCTTCACCTCTAGTTCACTCCCTCTGCTGGTGAAACCATAATCCATGCTCTTAATTGTTAAATCAAAGACAACATCTCAAATACCTTCCTTGCCAGAGCAAGGTACCCTGAGCCCCTTGCCACATCAATTCCAACTTGTCCAAATTCCACCTCCGACATCCCCCCCACACCAAATCCCATTCACGGATCACCCTACCTTCGCTGACCTTAACTGGCTTTCTGTCTCAAATCACTGAATTCAAAATACTAGCCATTGCTTAAAAATCTCAGAGGCCACACCTCCTCCATCTCTATGACCCAACCCGCACCCTATGGTCTTTCAACTTTGTGCTCTTATGCACCCCCCTCTCCTGATGTGCATCTTTTGGTGGTGGACCTTTCAGCCTTTGACATCTTAAGTTCTGGAACATCCTGCCTAAACCTCTACAGTGCTCCTTCCTCCCCACTCTTGATAACCTGCACAAAATTTACATTTTGATTCAAAATTTCAATGCAAATTGATTAAAATCACAGGTGTTACCAAATTAATGGGCAGTAGAGTCAGATGAAATCTGCAAGTGTTGGGGGGGAACATAGCAGATGAAATTGCACATGCTGAAGTGCATGGTGTTGCTCAAAGGAATAAAAAAAAATTGGGTATTGAATTGGCTCAGGATGAAATTGAAATAGACGATGTCAACTGTGGCTCAGTGGATAGCACTGTCGCCCCTGAGTCAGAAGGTTGTGGGCTCAAGTCCCACTCCAGGGGCTTGAGTACAAAATCTTGGCTGACACTCCCAGTGCAGTACTGAGGGAGTGCAAATACATATCAAAAGGGCAAATACATAAAGGGCAAAAGAGTAACTAGGGAGAGTAGGGCCTCTTAAGGATCAACAAGGTCATCTATGTGCGGAACCACAAGAGATGGGTGAGATCCTGAATGAATATTTCACATCGGTATTTATGGTTGAGAAAGGCATGGCTGTTAGGGAACTTGGGGAAATAAATAGTGATGTCTTGAGGAGTGTACATATTACAGAGAGGGAGGTGCTGGAAGTCTTAACGCGCATCAAGGTAGATAAATCTCCGGGACCTGATGAAATGTATCCCAGGACGTTATGGGAGGTTAGGGAGGAAATTGCGGGTCCCCTAGCAGAGATATTTGAATCATCCACCGCTACAGGTGAGGTGCCTGAAGATTGGAGGGTAGCAAATGTTGTGCCTTTGTTTAAGAAGGGCGGCAGGGAAAAGCCTGGGAACTACAGACCGGTGAGCCTGACATCTGTAGTGGGTAAGTTGTTAGAGGGTATTCTGAGGGACAGGATCTACAGGCATTTGGAGAGGCAGGGACTAATTAGGAACAGTCAGCATGGTTTTGTGAGAGGAAAATCATGTCTCACGAATTTGATTGAGTTTTTTGAAGGGGTAACCAAGAAGATAGATGAGGGCTGTGCAGTAGACGTGGTCTACATGGACTTCAGCAAAGCCTTTGACAAGGTACCGTATGGTAGGGTGTTACATAAGGTTAAATCTCATGGGATCCAAGGTGGGGTAGCCAATTGGATACAAAATTGGCTTGACGACAGAAGACAGAGGGTGGTTGTAGAGGGTTGTTTTTCAAACTGGATGCCTGTGTCCAGCGGTGTGCCTCAGGGATCGGTGCTGGGTCCGCTGTTATTTGTTATTTATATTAATGATTTGGATGAGAATTTAGGAGGCATGGTTAGTAAGTTTGCAGATGACACCAAGATTGGTGGCATTGTGGACAGTGAAGAAGGTTATCTAGGATTGCAACGGGATCTTGATAAATTGGGCCAGTGGGCCGATGAATGGCAGATGGAGTTTAATTTAGATAAATGTGAGGTGATGCATTTTGGTAGATCAAATCGGGCCAGGCCCTACTCCGTTAATGGTAGGGCGTTGGGGAGAGTTATTGAACAAAGAGATCTAGGAGTACAGGTTCATAGCTTCTTGAAAGTGGAGTCACAGGTGGATAGGGTGGTGAAGAAGGCATTCGGCATGCTTGGTTGCATTGGTCAGAACATTGAATGCAGGAGTTGGGATGTCTTGTTGAAGTTGTACAGGGCATTGGTGAGGCCACACTTGGAGTACTGTGTACAGTTCTGGTCACCCTATTATAGAAAAGATATTATTAAACTAGAAAGAGTGCAGAAAAGATTTACTAGGATGCTACCGGGACTTGATGGTTTGACTTATAGGGAGAGGTTAGATAGACTGGGACTTTTTTCCCTGGAGAGTAGGAGGTTAAGGGGTGATCTTATAGAAGTCTATAAAATAATGAGGGGCATAGATAAGGTAGATAGTCAAAATCTTTTCCCAAAGGTAGGGGAGTCTATAACGAGGGGGCATAGATTTAAGGTGAGAGGGGAGAGATACAAAAGGGTCCAGAGGGGCAATTTTTTCACTCAAAGGGTGGTGAGTGTCTGGAACGAGCTGCCAGAGGCAGTCGTGGAGGCGGGTACAATTTTGTCTTTTAAAAAGCATTTGGACATTTACATGGGTAAGATGGGTATAGAGGGATATGGGCCAAGTGCAGGAAATTGGGACTAGCTTAGTGGTATAAACTAGGCGACATGGACATGTTGGGCCGAAGGGCCTGTTTCCATGTTGTAACTTCTATGATTCTATGATTCTGTTAAACAGAGGCCCCGTCTACCCTCTCAGGTGAATGTAAGAGATCCCATGGCACTATTTCAAAGAAGAGCAAGTGAGTGCTCCACCGGTGTTCTGGCCAATATTTATCCCTCAACCAACATAACTAAAAACAGGTATTCTCGTCATTTATGGAACCTTACTGTGTGCAGTTGGCTGCTGCATTTCCTACATTATAACAGTGACTACACTTCAAAAGTACTTCATTGGCCATAAAGCTCCTTGCGAAATCCTGAGGTTGTGAAAGGCACTATATAAATGCAAGTCTTTCTTTCTTTGGGTGTTCGTAGACTCTACAGTTAACATGTCCAGTCCCTACAGAGTAGGGACCAACAAAGCAAATAGAATACTGAACTATATTGCTAAAAACAGTGGAACACAAGTCAGGGGATACTGGAAACAAAACAGTGCTCTGGTCAGACCACACAGTGTCCAATTTTGGTTACCAAAACACATGGGAAACATTTGAGCTCTGCTGACAGAGCAAAGAAGAGCCACAAGGCTGAGTGCCAGTGTCAAAATTGAGTTACGAGAAAAGCCTGGAAAACTTGAGCACTTCAGCCTTCAAAAGGAGGCTGCTGGAAGGGCACCTCATCGAGGTACATACGATACCAAGCGGTGTAGGAAAGGTAAATCCAGACCACTTCAAGTTAAATTATGACAGGAGGGCAAGAGGTCAATCTGGCAAAAAGCATATTTAGAACCGATGCCAGGAAGTTCATCCCACAACAAGTCATCAATACTCGGAACGGACTTCCAATGAATCTGGTGGGTGTCATTTGGAATCATTTAAAACACAGTTAAGGTGCTGTGATGATTGGTGGGTGGTGAGGAGGGGGTGGGTGGGTGGGGGAAGAGAAAGGGGGAAGAAAGAGGAACGACCGGCAATTTTTCTGGACGGATGGCCTTCCTCATTTACACTTACTTTGTGATATTAAAAGGGAGTCCCCATGTGAGGCACGTCTCAAACAGGGGTCCCCCGCAGTGAGGGTGCCTCTCAAACAGGGGTCCCCCGCAGTGAGGGTGCCTCTCAAACAGGGGTCCCCCGCAGTGAGGGTGCCTCTCAAACAGGGGTCCCCGCAGTGAGGGTGCCTCCCAAACAGGGGTCCCCCGCAGTGAGGGCGCCTCTCAAACAGGGGTCCCCCGCAGTGAGGGCGCCTCTCAAACAGGGGTCCCCCGCAGTGAGGGCGCCTCTCAAACAGGGGTCCCCCGCAGTGAGGGCGCCTCTCAAACAGGGGTCCCCCGCAGTGAGGGCGCCTCTCAAACAGGGGTCCCCCGCAGTGAGGGCGCCTCTCAAACAGGGGTCCCCCGCAGTGAGGGCGCCTCTCAAACAGGGGTCCCCCACAGTGAGAGCGCCTCTCAAACAGGGGTCCCCCGCAGTGAGGGCGCCTCTCAAACAGGGGTCCCCCGCAGTGAGGGCGCCTCTCAAACAGGGGTCCCCCGCAGTGAGGGCGCCTCTCAAACAGGGGTCCCCCGCAGTGAGGGTGCCTCTCAAACAGGGGTCCCCCGCAGTGAGGGTGCCTCTCAAACAGGGGTCCCCCGCAGTGAGGGTGCCTCTCAAACAGGGGTCCCCAGTGGAGATAGCCTGTTCAAAAATTTCAAGTATCCTGCAATGCGATGACTGTGCTTAAATGAGATCATCCCAGGAGAACACCAGGCAGCATAAAACAAGAGCAGAGCTGCTGACACAGCTTTGTAGATCACAATCTTTTGATATCATTCTTCAGGTATGAAAGCCATATCTGTATCTAATGCACAGATATTATCCCCTGGAGGAAGCTTCATATATTTTTTTTTAAATCCTGTTACAGTCACAGTATTAGGCACAAGTCTCTCTGGGATTTATAACTTTTCCTATTTCAATTCCTGGAATAATGGTCCCTGCTCATACAGTGTTTTGTCTCTCGTATTATAGACATTTTTAAGCTCAGGACTGATAAATGGCAGAGTCATCACCTTCCAGATATTTGTAGGTAAGGCCACACCTCCCCTTCCCCTAGAGAATTACACAGAATTAGAGAAATTACAGCACAGAAACAGGCCATTCTGCCCAACTAGTCTCTGCCAGTGTTTATGCTCCACGCAAGCCTCTTTCCACCTTACTGGATCTAACCCTATCAGCATATCCTTCTATTCCTTTCTCCCTCACTTGTTTATCTAGCTTCCCTTTAAATGCATCTATGCTATTCGCCTCAACTACTCCACATTCTAACCGCTCTCTGGGTAAAGAAGTTTCTCCTGAATTCCCTATTGGATTTATTAGTGACTATCTTATATTTATGGCCCCAAGTTTTGGACTCCCCCACAAGTGGAAACATCGTCTCTACATCCACTCTATCCAAGCCCTCAGCCTTCTCTTTTCTAGAGGAAAGAGCCCCAGCCTGTTCAGCCTTTCCTAATAGTTATAACCTCACAGTTCTGGTATTATCCTTGTAAATCTTTTTTTGCACCTTCTCCGGTGCCTCTATATCCTTGTTATAATATGGAGACCAGAACTGTACACAGTAGTCCAAGTGCGATCTAACCAAGATTCTATACCAGTTTAACATAACTTTTGTAAGTTGGGTTTGAGTACGGCATCCTATTTCTGTACACTGTCGCCACACCACATCCCCCCCACTCCGATCCGGTAAAGAATAATTCCATTTAGTGCTGAACAGAAAGCTAAAACACTGTACAATACAACATATTGTAGTTGGCAGCCTGAATGTCAGCCATTGTTCAGGCTCATCCCCCCTTGGCCACAGGAATGTACTTCCAGCATCCTGACCCTGTTGGACCACCTCTCTTGCCTACATTTATGGATCATTTTAAAATTGGCAAAGCGAAAGGAAATCTTTAGGACCGAAATATAAAGAAAGAACTTGTATTTATATGGCGCCTTTCACAACCTCAGGATGGACCAAAGCGCTTTACAGCCAATGAAATACATCTATTTTTGTAGTGTAGTCACTGTTGTAATGTGGGAAAAATATATATTTTTTAAAAAATAAGCTATATGTACAAAACCAAAATACCAAGTCCACATGATTAAAAGTCACCAGCTTTTTTTTCCCATTCAAATTCATAAGGGGTAAAACATATTGTGTCGTTAAAGTACATTAGCAGTTTCATAAAATGAGCATCAGCAATGGTCCTGTGGTCTCGGGAGTCACAGCCTTACAATTTCTGAACATAACCAACCCTTGTTCTGTAATGTAATCTTTCTGCAAATAATTGAGATCTGCAGTGTTATTTTCTCTGACTGATTTCACTGTTCTTTTGCCTCGGGCTGTGAATATTTTCCTTCTTGTTCATCATGATACTCAGCCTGGCTCCCTGCAATAAAGCATTGCCGGAAATGCCCAGAGCTTTATCGCAGCATTTTAAAAAATGGGCTTGCTCGTTCCTTCTCCCACCACCACCACCCTCTCCCCCCACCACTCCCCCATTCTGTTATCGCTATGCCCACCAAAAATCACTCCCCTGCTTCTGGTTAGTTTATCTGATCAGTAATTAGTATTCTGCAATAATTAATTGCCATAATTATAATTTATTTAAGGCGGTGTTTCATTTGAAGAAGTCAGTTTTGAGGTCATGCAAGTCCAGTGGGCGGGGGAAACAAAGGATAAGGATTTTTCTTCGTTAAAGATTTTACCTTGAACGTATGAATATTAACGATCCAAAAGATTATCCTCCATCTCCCAGGTTGGAATGCAGCACCATCATGGAACATGAACCTCACATACAAATATTAAAAGAAAAAAAGACTTGCATTTATATAGCCCCTTTCATGACCTCAGGATGTCCCAAAGCTCGTTACAGCCATTTAAGTACTTTTGAAGTGTAGTCACTGTTGTAATGTAGGAAACACAGCAGCCAATTTGTGCACAGCAAGCTCCCACAAACAGTAATGCAATAATGTCCAGATAATCTGTTTCGAGGTGTTGGTTGAGAGATAAATATTTGCCAGGACACCAGGGAGAGCTCCCCTCCTCTTCTTCAAAATTGTGCCATGGGATCTTTTACATCCAAACCTAAAAGGTTTAACGTCTCATTAGAAAGACAGCACCTCCAACAGTGCTGCACTGAAGTGGTCAGCCTAGATTTTGTGCTCAGGTTCTTGGAGTGGGACTTGAACCCACAACCTTCTGACTCAGAGGTGAGAGCGCTACCAACTGAGCCACCCATCCACATGCCAATTGGACAATTTACTAAACTCCAATCTATGTCAATCAACAAAAGTCTCACCCCTTTACCCCACCTGTCTTAAACAATCAGATGGAGTCTCTTCTAGTTCCGCTATTACAAGAACTTCCCAAATAACTAGAAGGAAATCGTAGCTGGATTTTCAGAGCACATGCTCAGCTTAAGAAATCACCTAATGGGGTCTTTGCAGTAAACTGTACTAATCAGATCCATTAGCATTTTTTTAAAAAAGACTTAAACTTGTCTGCCTCAACTGAAGGAATTGCAAACTTGGTCAGAGTGCCATGCAACAGCAAGCCTTTCCAATAGGTGGGAAAGAGAATGAAGTGGATATTCAGCTATCATACTTAAATTGCACCTCTTGTCATTGATCCTGTAAGAAGGAGAATGCCAAGTACCAATGCAAAATATCTCATTATACTGCAAGTGTGGGTTATTTGCAGTTTATTCTGTAACTTGTAAGTTCACACGACCATTGTATGTTATTGCTGCACACAAATGGGGGCATAAATGCAACTGCTAGGTTGGGTGTAGTGGGAGGCAGCAAAGTAATTCAACCCACACCATCAAGAAATACTATTTGTCCTTTGGGAAAAAGAGGCAAAAAAATTTGCATTTATACAGCATCTCTGGGAAATGTCCCAACATGCTTTACATACAATGAACTATTTTGAAAACTAATTATTGTTATGTGGGCAAGCAGTGGTAATTACTTCCCATATTCTTACCACTCCATCAGCAATTCACAGGAACACAGAAAGAGAGCCACACACCTTACACAGAAAGGGTAAAGGGGAAGAACTACCGATCTACCTTATGCTTCAGCATTACAGACCCACATTAGCCTCAGAAGAAACAAGTAAAGCAAAACACTGGAAACCACAGCTGGTTCCAGTTGTCCTCTTGTCCATTTTCCACTTGGAGAAAGCAGTTTTAATTCCTGTAGATTTTTCATCTTGGCAAAGATTATCGTCAACCGTACAGGATGGAATGAGGGGCCACAAGCAAACATTTTGGAGATTTTATTTTTCATTAACTTTTGTGCAGGTAAATTTGAAAATGTCTCTACTTTTCACATTTAATCAGGTGCAATTTCGATCAGATACAGTGTAAAGCTTTGTTTACTTTGCTGCAAGTAATTTAATTGCACCTCAACGTCAACCTCAAGGAGCACCCTTATTCCAGAGTGATTTGGTTTAACCAGTTAGCTCAAAGTCAAATTATACATAGTTTTTGCACATGCACTTGTTTCAGTTAGAAACTGGATAATGATTAGACATCACTTCGGTTGGTAAGATAGAGAGATGACTATGGTCTCATCAGTCTGGGCTAGCTCCAAACCCAGATCCCAGGCATAAAAAGACAATGTATTAATCACTCTGCTACAGTAATTCTTTTTTTAAGTTATACACTCTGGCCACAAGATGTTTCAGCAGTCAGCTACAAACTGGATATCCACAAACTTGCAGCAACGATATCACAATCATTAAACCGTTGGGTGTGACTGACATTGGGCATTGCTGTTTACACCCACGTAGAAATGTATCAAAAACTAAACAAAACTATCCAAATAAACCTCTCAGTGTACATTATAAACAGACACACTGGAGCAATTTCAACGCAGTAATACAACCCCTTGTGTTAAGAGTGATGGTTATTAACCTCTCTGCCTCCAGTCTTGTGACTGGTAGCGTCACCCAAATCCCTTCATTAAATTACTACCTTATAATTACTCCAATGTATCCATTATTCTCTTGAATATTTTAAACTGTGTGGTCCAAATACTATAGGTCACAGACAGCAGTGCGACACAGTAAATACTTCTCCATTCTTGAAACAGACCAGAGCTCACTTGTCTTGATGTTTATCATCTGTCACTACTGACCGTGGCAAGCCCTTCACACACAAAAGAGTGGCCACAAGAGAGGGAAGAAATAGGAATGAACGATTTATTTATTTAAGAGGGACTGATAGTTAAGGGGGAAGTGTTTCGAATGCAGAGTACCTCCCATTTTTTGGTTCTCCTCTATCCAAGTTAATTAAAATAAGCTAAACGTTAGAAGGTTTTTTTTTTAAAAAAATCAACACTGTACCACAATCCTGGGGAGACCTAATGTTTCAGGGCAGGTGGAGGTCCCAACAATGCTGGGCACACAGCTCGTACAAAGCTCTTAAACACAAGCTTCAGATGGGCAATCAGGAACAAAAAGGCTATCAATCCCCACAAAGTCAGTGTAGATATTCATTAGAATTAGTGGCCAACATCACTTCATGGCTCCCATCTGGCTGGAAACATTCAGTTTCCTCGGGCCGGGGGTGGGGGAATGCACTGTTTTTGATAAAGTTATTTTCCTAATTTAAAAAAATATTTGCCCCCAAGTTGTTCTCTCCGCTCTCAAAAGCAACATACCATGCCAAGTTTGAGCCATGGGCACTGGCAGCCCCCAAGTATCTAACCCAAATGGCCATTCTTCCCTAGCGAGCAAAGACAGCATGTCCCAGCAGGCTATTTCAACTGCTGGGGTCGGATTCAATTCTTACCCAGAGGCTGCACATGCATACTGCTGATTTGGCAGGGGCCGGGGGGGGGGGGGGGGGGGGGGTGCAAGAGAGAGGCTGCTGGATTACAAATCAGGAGCAGGAATACTGGTACAGAAACAGCAAGGCCAAGTGTAACCTGTTTTTAAAAACAAGATTTTTCATGATGCATTACAGGCAAATGCACATTACAATACAAATACTACTCCACAAAATATCCCTTCCTCCTTTCTTATATTTCATTGAGAAAGGTACTTCACACTTCAAGCAGATGTTGATATTTATTTCCCAACCCTTCTCCTACCGATGCTCTTGCTACAAACATTACTTGACCCTAAGCAACCTTTGTAGGACCCTTTCTGAGTAGAACAGGAGGCTGCATGGGCTTCTGGCTGGTGAATGATGATGTTAATTTAAACAATCTGGAGGACCTCATATAATGAAGACTGCAGACAGTGAATCTGATATTGCTCACATTTACTTTCACCCAAGGAAGTTATGGTTTATGGTGGGGGGGGGGGGGGTGGAGGAAAAGAGGTAGAGAGGATAGAAATAAGTTTGTCTAACTGTTAAGCAGATCGGACTCAGATGTTCTGAACTTCCTGAACTGGAGGAAAAGGACATGCTTCTGAGAGAGGCAGCTTACCCTGATCGGGGGATTCAGTGCCACTGAAATGAATGGCAGGAAATCCATACGCAGCACAAGCATGCTCTTAAGTGGAGCTGCCCTATAATGTGTAATGGATAGCATGTGGATCCCAGTGTGACGCTATGTTTCAACCACAAGTGGACCTCACCACATAACACACAAACAATGAAGGCTGATCAGATCTAAAAAGTTCTGTTTATGCAATAGACAAGCAACATCAGTTATTAACATTCCACCACCTTAAACATCCACTCCCTCCACCACCGGTGCACCTTGTCTGCAGTGTGTACTATCTACAGGATGCACTGCAGCAACTCGCCAATGCTTCCTTGACAGCATCTCCCAAAACCGCGACCTCCACCACCTCGGACAAGGGCAGAGGTGCATGGGAACATCACCACCTCCACATTCCCCTCCAAGTCACACACCATTCCAACATGGACATATATTGCTGTTCCTCAGTCGCTTGGTCAAAATCCTGGAGCTCCCTATCTAACAGCACTGTGACTGCAGCAGTTTAAGGCGGAGGCCCACCACCACCTTCTCAAGGGCAATTAGGGATGGGCAATAAATACTGACCTTGCCAGCGACACCCACATCCAGAGAATGAATCTCTCTTTAAATTTGGAAACGGCTCTCCCGATGGCTTAGCTGGTTAAGCCAGTAGCAAAGCCATCCAAACCAGAAGGTTCCTGGTCAAGCTTAGTTAGCTGATCTCAGCTAGGTCAGCGGTAGGAATGTCAATTGGCAACAAGATAAAAAAAGATACATTTAAAACAATCCACCAGGGTTCCTGCTCTCGACCATTATCCAGTGAACCATGCTAGAGAATGCAAACATGGAATGTTTCGTGAGGACATGACTGTGCTCAGTTATAAGACCTACTCACGTGCCCCTGCCCTATAGAATAAGAAAAATAGGAACACGAGTAGGCCATTCAACCCCTCAAGCATGTTTCGCCATTCAATTAGAACATGGTTGATCTCTAGCTTAACTCCATTTACTCACCTTGGTTCAGTAACCTTTAATACCCTTACCTAACAAAAATCTATCAATCTTTGTGTGAAGAAGTGCTTCCTGACATCACCCCTGAACCACCTACCTCTAATTTTAAGGTTATGCCCCCTTGTTCTGGACTCCCCCACCAGAGGAAATAGTTTCTCTCTATCCACTCTATCAAATCCTTCAATCATCTTAAAAACCTCAATTAGGTCACCCCCTTAACCTTCTATATTCAAGGGAATACAAGCCTAGTCTGTGCAACCTGTCCTTATAATTTAACCCTTTTAGCTCCCGGTGCCTGTTGACACTTACTAACTAGGCTCAAAGATTGGCTACTTCAGCAAAGTACAGGAGGGTGATCAGAGGTGTGAAACTGCACACCTTTAGGAAGAAAGTGGGTAGCTGGGGGGGGAGGGAGGTGGAGGAGGAGGTAGAAAGAGAAATTTGGTAGAAAAAGCAGGGGCGGGGGGTGTGGAAATAAGAAAAACTTGGTGGTAAATGCAGCAAAACAAAAGATTATTACTTTTGTGCAACATTACCAAGTATTGTAAATGTGAAACATGGTTTAGTTGGTTTAGGGTAGAGTCCTTCATCCTGTGCATGTTTCGCAGGTTGTAATTTTTTTTAAGAATGGGAGACATTTTTATGCAACATGTCCATAAATATGGCTTTATTGAAGTGTTTCTTGCAGTGTTAGTTATGCTCTGTTGCATAACTGACATGATCATCCTTCTCTTAACCAAAATGTGGTAAGCATGACAGCAGGCTTGTGAAAACTGGCCACATGGTGTTTAAAGGTTAAAAGCGCTCCAGATAAACTAATGATCACACTGATCTGGAGGGTACAGTAACAGTACGAAAATAAAATCCTCCTATTTAAACCTGTAGACCATCAATAGTCAGATAATTGTCTTATCGTTCTGCACGTGGATCGATATCTGATCTCTTCTCTACCCTAGTGAAACAAAGTCTGAAATTCTATAGAAGAAAAATTGAATTCACCACATTTAGCATTTCCCCCCTCCCCAAAAAGAATGCTTAGCAAAATAAAAATAAGCCGGAACAAATATCTGCAAAGTGAATACACAGCGTGAGATTTGTTGTGACACAACACAGTCCATGATTTTCAACCTCTATCACAACTTCCCTCACTGATGCTTGTATCTTAATCAGTACAGAAAGACTGCATTTATATAGCGCCTTTCACGACCTCAGAACGTCACAAAGCATTGTCTGAAGTGCAGTCACTGTTGTCATATAGGAAACATGACAGCAATGAGATGCTCCCCAGAGAGCGGTGGAGGCAGGGTTATTGAATTTTTTAAGGCTGAGTTAGATAGATTCCTGATTAACAAGGAAGTCAAAAGTTATAGTACGTAGACATGAAAGTAAGGTTGAGGTCACGATCAGGTCAGCCATGGCAGAGCAGGCTCAAGGGGCCAAATGGCCTACTCCTGCTCTTAATTCGTATGTTCGTATGAGATAATGACCAAGTTGTCTGTTTTGTAGTGATATTGATTGAGGGATAAATAATGGCCAAGACACCGGAGAGAACTCCCCTGCTCTTCAAAATATTGCCGTGGGACCTTTCACATCCACCTGAGAGGGCAGACGTGGCCTCGTTATGACATCTCATCTGAAAACCTGCATCTCCGACAGTGCAGCACTGGAGTGTCAGCCTGGTCTATGTGCTCAAGTCCCTGGAATGGAACTTGAACCCACCACCTTCTGACTCAGAGGCGGGAGTGCTACCAACTGAACCACAGCTGATTCCTGGACCAGTAGCGTGTTTCAAAATGGTTGCATGCTACCCTCTCCACCAGCCCAGCACTGAGAAGTTTCAACCTAGTTAATGTAACAACTGCTCTTGCAGTCCGTAAACACTCTGCTCCGCTCACGGGCACTTCAATTGCGGTTTTGAACAGCAGAGCGCATGCTGACTGTATAAACAGTTGTAATGGTGGCCAACTGGAACCTTCCTTCAATGATTTACGGACAGAGAAAGGCAGAATACGAGCACCTACAAAAGGAACATTCTTGGCAACAGTCCCATAATTTCATAGAATGATACAGTGCAGGAGGCCTCCATTCGGCCCATTGCACCTGTGCCAGCTTTTTGAAAGAGCTATCCAATTAGTCCCACTCCGCTGCTCTTTCTCCATAGCCTGCAAATAATTCTTTTTCAAGTATTTATCCAATTCCCTTTTGAAAGTTACTAGTGAATCTGCTTCCGCCGCCCTTTCAGGCAGAGCATTCCAGATCATACAACTCTGTGTAAAAAATTTCTCATCTCCCCTCTGGTTCTTTTGCCAATGACCTTAAATTGGCGTCCTCTGGTTACCAGCCCTTCAGCCAGTAGAAACAGTTTCTCCTCATTTACTTTATCAAAACCCAACCTGTCATAATTTGTGCTAATTGAATCACTTGCCTTACTTGTACACTGATGCCATTACTTGGGGTGTGCACTTTCAGCAGCCTCTCCCTGAACAGCTAAGTACCATCATTAATATACCTGATGTCCAATTACTAAAATTAACTTCTATTTCCAGACACCAGCACTTTTCCTTTGTTTTCTTTCATAACATTGGCCTCTTTGTTAGTTCCATTCGAATGTTAACGTTCCCAGGGCTGCCCTTGACATCAAGGCAGCATTTGACCGAGTGTGGCACCAAGGAGCCCTAATAAAATTGAAGTCAATGGGAATCAGAAGGAAAACTCTCCAGTGGCTGGAGTCATACCTAGCACAAAGGAAGATGGTAGTGGTTGTTGGAAGCCAATAATCTCAGCCCCAGGACATTGCTGCAGGAGTTCCTCAGGGCAGTGTCCTAGGCCCAACCATCTTCAGCTGCTTCATCAATGACCTTCCCTCCATCATAAGATCAGAAATGGGAATGTTCGCTGACGATTGCACAGTGTTCAGTTCCATTCGCAACCCCTCAGATAATGAAGCAGTCCGAGCCCACGTGCAGCAAGACCTGGACAACATCCAGGCTCGGGCTGATAGTAGCAAGTAACATTCGCGCCAGACAAGTGCCAGGCAATGACCACCTCCCCTTGACATTCAACGGCATTACCATCGCCGAATCTCCCACCATCAACATCCTGGGGGTCACCATTGACCAGAAGCTTAACTGGACCAGCCATATAAATACTGTGGCTACAACAGCAAGTCAGAGGCTGGGTATTCTGTGGTGAGTGACTCACCTCCTGACTCCACAAAGCCTTTCCACCATCCACAAGGCACAAGTCAGGAGTGTGATGGAGTACTCTCCACTTGCCTGGATGAGTGCAGCTCCAACAACACTCAAGAAGCTCGACACCATCCAGGACAAAGCAGCCCACTTGATTGGCACCCCATTCACCACCCTAAACATTCACTCCCTTCACCACAGGCACACAGTGGCTGCAGTGTGTACCATCTACAGGCTTCTTCGACAGCACCTCCCAAACCCGCGACCTCTACCACCTAGAAGGACAAGAGCAGCAGGCACAAGGGAACACCACCACCTGCACATTCCCCTCCAAGTCACACACTATCCCGACTTGGAAATATATCGCCGTTCCTTCATCGTCGCTGGGTCAAAATCCTGGAAATCCCTTCCCAACAACACTGTGGGAGAACCTTCATCACACGGACTGCAGCGGTTCAAGGCAGCAGCTCACCACCACCTTCTCAAGGGCAATTAGGGATGGGCAATAAATGCTGGCCTCGCCAGCGACACCCACATCCCATGAATGAATAAAAAAATAAATTTGAAGAAAAGAGCAGGGAGCTCTACCATTGTCCTGGCAAACATCACCCCAGCAACATTTAAAAAAACAGATTAACTGATCATCCGTCTCACATTGCTATTTGTGCGACAATACTGGCACAAAATACCTGTCACGTTTACCTGCACTGCAATTCATGTCAGCATGACATTAAAAATGCAAGTAACATTACATTTTTAAAGATTTGCACCCTAATAGGATTAACCACAGGTAAAGCTTGCAGCCAAAAACTCTAGAGTCTCTCAACACTTCACTCTGCTTTCTCCCCCCAACCTAAAGTAATCGAATTTAAAACAAAAACTCCAGGATATCAATATTACAAACTAAGTTTTCAGCAATGAGTGATAGCATTCTATTGATGACATTTTTATGGTCCCAATAGGACTTGAATTACAGTTCTGCAGAGTGGTTAATCATCCATGTCTATATTTATATCCTATATAATCTTCAAGCCTGTTCTTAATCAGATATTCTTCTGCATTTTTTTTAATTAAAGGACTTAATTGGCAGAGCAACAACTACTTTTGGTGAGAAGAAGCAACTCATCTTCCCTCCCCCCACTCACAAAGAAGGACCGAGGAAGAACCAAAACTTGGTGAGGGTGGGGGGGGGAAGAAGCAAAAGTTGGTGGGGGCAGAAACCACACCATGGCACCGCACTGGTTAAGAAGAAGGAGTTTGCCCTAAGCAATTAATCCACCTCACAACCTGAGTCACACTGAGATAACAAATATAAAAAAGAAACCAATGAAACGTTTGTGGGAAAAAAAATCACTTCCACAGATTCCAACATTGCATGAATTTGAAAGTTTGGATTTCAAAATAATTTCTGATCTCATTTCACACGAACTAATAAATATAGGTGTAACATATCTAACACTTCAGTAGAAGCTTCAGCTGGGCTTATTTTCCTTGTGATAGAGACTTGTATTCACTGTTCCCTAATGAAAATATTCAACTCATGATAACTATATCCAGCTTTACCCCTCTACCACTGTGCAGTTCGACTGCTTAACCGACGAACAGGAAATTGCTTCGACTCACCATCAAGACCAAAGTGTGGATGGCACCTAAATTTCACACTTTTAGTACCCAGCTCCTCCGCGCTCTTTAGCGGCTCCTTCAGAATGAGCCTGATGGCACAAAATTGCTGCCTTATTTGTCCCCAAGCACAGCTTCAAACATTACAACCGAACCACCACCTCAACAAATCGTCCTCCGTGGCTCTTAGTCAGAAGGTGGTGGGTTTGAGTCCCCCTCCCGAAACTTGAGCATATAATCCATGCTGACACTCCAGTGTAGTACTGAGGGAGTGCTGTACTGTCGGAGGTGCCGTCTTTCGGTTAAGACGTTAAATTGAGGCCTCGCCTGTCCTCTCTGATGAATCTAAACGATCCCATCGAAGGAGAGCAGATTAGTTCTCCCTGGCGTTGTGGCCAATGTTTATCCCTCAACCAATATCACTAAAAACAGATCATCTGGTCATCACGCTGTCTGTGAGACTTTGCTGTGCGCAAATTGGCTGCCACGTTTCCTACGTTACGACAGTGACTACAGCCAGTGAAGCACTTTTTGAAGTGTAAAGAGTTTTGGGACATCCTGAAGTTGTGAAAGGTGCTTTGTGAATGCAAATCTTTCTTTCTTTTTCGGCCCCCTCAATTCCCCGTTGTCACTTATCCACGCCTTTTGTCACCTCTAGACTCAATTACTTCAATGCTCTCCATGTCTGCCTCCTGCGTACTGCCATCCACAAACTGCAATTCACCCCTAAACTCTGCCGCTCACATCAAGTGGCAATTCCCCATCACTCTTGTGCTCACTAAACTTTCCTGGCTTTCTATCCTCCTATGTATCAATTTCAAAGTACTTGTCCTTCCACCTACAAATCCTTCCACTCGCTACTTCCACAACCTCACCCATCCCCATGCCCTGCACACCTTCCCCTCCCCTTCCAACTCTGGCCTCCTTTGCATCCATCCTCTCTCCACTTCATCGCCGGTGCCAGAGCCTACAGCCATTTCGACCAAACATTGTGGGGCATTCTACCTAAATCCCTCTTTCCCCCCCCACCCCGCTTCTTTCAAAAGCCTCAAAACCTCCCTTGCCTTATCTCACCCTTAATCCTCCTCCCATCACTGCTCAGTGACCAGTCATTTTCGCCTCTGTGAAGCGGTTGAGGACATTGTATCGCATTAAAAGCACTATACATGTGCAGGTTGTAGTTATAATGAAAACATTCGAACCCCATACTTCCTCCCACCCCGCCCCCCCAATCTTTTACGCCAAGGTACAAAAGCCCTTTTGGTAGTCCTCAAATCATTAAGTGCTCGACAAATGAAAAAGCAAAGGCACTTCAGATCTTCTGAAGAGAAAACACAGTTGGAAGTCTGGCAGATTCAAAAGAAAGCCTATTTGATGCATTTTACAAATTATACAGCAGCAAACTGTATGTTTATACCCACAAAATACAGTGCATCAATGCACCAGAAAAATAGAAGGAAATTAGGAAACTATTTTTTTTTTAAAAAGAATAAGCACTTCAAAAATTCTGAGGCACAACATACTGACACTTAAGAAAACATTAAAAAATTACATGCTCTTCACAAAAAGGAATGCAGGGAGTGTTTTGCCAAAATGTATTTAAATAAAAACCCAGTTATTCGCATGTACAACACTTGCCAAATTACAAGTTTGGGCTCTCTATGCGCTAGACAATGTTTCAAATTTTCGACTGAAAATCTGCACTTGGAAAGCTGATGGAGCTGTAATAGGACAGTTATTTTAGTGGATTATAAATAATGACAATTTTTTTTTCCACTGCGGCGAACAACATTTCAACCGAGGATCTGAACTTGTTTAATATGCCTCAAGAGGAGCCAGAACATGTTTCGAAGAGGCACGTGACCACACGCACGGTCTCAATGAAAAGTGAAACATAATTGGGACAATAATAGTAATCAAAATATTTTTAACGAATTAATATATTGATTTTTTTTTAAGATGGTTCAGGCGAAGTACTGAGCTAACCCAGGTCATGTGCACCTTTTGTCTATGATCACAAACCCATAAAACCTGCACACATCATAACTGCTATTCAACAACTGCATGCTCTATGTAACAGCACGTTCAACACATCGAAAGCCTCCCATTCCTGTTCTACCTACTCACTCCCTGCCTGCTCTTAATCTTGTTCTCCTTTATCTCAACCTTCTACTGGTTCCCCAAAGTCTTCCCTCTTCCTCCTTTCCCCATGGGAATCATTGGTTTAAGGTAGCTTAATACTCTTCCCTGTATCAACTGCCAATGTCTCCATCCAGAGGAAGGAATTTAACGCAGCTCTAAAACAAACCTGCTGGACTTATAAAAGTGCCCTAGGACACTCACTTTTTGTGGGGTGGGGCGGGGGGGGGGGGGGGGGGAAAGAGAGCGGCTTGGGGATTGAGAGGAGGAATTTCCTTTGTTTCCTATTGATAAATAGGGTTGCCAACTTTGGTTGTATGTATCCCTGGAGGTTTCATCATGTCAGCTCCAGTGTTCAATTGCCCCTCCCCCACACTCCCAGCATTGGTCACAACACATCCATCCTCACAGCACCCCACCCACCCATGCCAATTGGAAAGCCGATTGAATGGTTTTTGACTATCAGGCAAAACAACCATTTTTCCCCTATTTTCAATATTTTTATAACTAATAAACAAAAGTGTTCAAAGAAAATGAAAACAAAAAGGTTTGTTTTAATGCCCCTATGATTTTTCTCCTCAGTTGCTTGCAGCGGTGTCCTGCAGATTCATTAATTCCTGCAGACTCCAGGACAATCCTGGAGAGTTGGCAAACCCTATTCAGAAATGTGACACCAGCTATGTTGCTATACATAATTAACAGAGGAAAGCCCTTAGGGGAGCTCATCCTTCCTTTTGGAGAAGCATCATGTTCTGGATGGCATCCTTGCCAACAACAAATCAAGAGCTTCCTGTGTGGAGCAATACCAGTACAAGCTCATATTCTATCAGCCTGCAGCACGGTGCATCACAGTAGCAACAACTCACTGACCTGTCATGCTGAGCAGGTTTAATACTTAACACGATTTTAAAATTCTCATCCTTGTTTCCAAATCCCTCCATAGCCCCACCCCTCCCTCCAGCCCTACAACCCTCCAAGATCTGTGTTCATCCAATTCCGGTCTCTTGCGCATCCCCGATTTCCTTCGCCCCATCATTGGCGGCCATGCCTTCAGCTGCCCAGACCCTAAGCTCTGGAATTCCCTCCTTAAACCTCTCCACCTCTCTACCTCCTGGACCAAACTTTTGGTCCAAATATTTCATGTGGCTCAGTGTCAAATTTTGTCCAGATACACTCCTATGAAGCGCCTTGGGATGTTTTACTACATTATAGCCACTATATAAATGGCAAGTTGTTAACACGTGGGTTAATATAACTTTAAAAAATCTGCTCTGTCCGCCAACAGATTTTTCAATCACAAGAGAAGTAATAACAGTCTCAGCTAGTTTTAGTTTCTGAATATTGCTTGTTGAAAATAGTACAAATCTTGGTTCACACAAGGACTCATATGGGCAACCAGTCTTCTGTGACACATTTACATAGTGAGTTTATTGATTTATTTTCTTAAACTGAACTCCTCGAAGGTCATCCTATGCTCTCTTCGCTGAAGTCGAACACCAATAGAAAACATTGCTAACAATATTTAATACTGTTTTCTATTCCATTTAAGAATAAGTTCATTTTTTTTCTAAGAAAAAGTTACATTTATGCCTAAGTACAAAATGATTTGCTTCTTTTAATAATTTATTTTAGAACTATAAAAAGGACAACCGTTTGTGTGGGTTTTTTTAAACATAGTATTTACAGCGCAAAAACAGGCCATTCAGCCCAACAGGTCTATGCTCCACACGAGCCTCATCTCACCCTAACAAATTGGTAGCTTGTTGAAGTAGCTATTTTTTGGTGCAGAAATCTATAGACTGTCAGCAGAGTCTACAACCAATGGGGGACATCAGAGTCAACTCTGATTCTACCCTCACCCAAGGTACATGTACCAAAAAAAAATCAGGAGCAGAACCCTTGCAGACTCCACCTTGCAGATAAATGAAACCAACTGTGATGGGCCTCACTGCTGCCCTAACTCAAATACACCGAGCACAGATAACCTGGAGACTTCCCGATCTCTGACTCAGCCTAACACCATGTGATGTCTTGAGTTGCTAACCCTCCAGGATTGCTCTGGAGCCTCCAGGAATTAAAGGTTAATCTCCAGGACACTGCTGTGAGTAACCCAGGAGAAAAATGATAGGAATATTTTCCCCCATTTTCTTTGAAAACTTTCATTTCTTAGTTATAAAAATACTGGACATGGGAAAAAGGCTGTTTCACTGACTGTCAAGAATCATCTAATCGGGTTATGAAGAGTCTGTTCGTTTTCCAATTGGGGTGAGAAAGCAGTGAGACACAAGGATGGACATGTCGGGCGACCAATGGGGGGAGGGGGGGTGGGGAAAGAGCGTGAGGGCGGGGAGGTTGGAGGCGAGAGGTCATTCAATGAAACCTCCAGGAATATGTCTGAACCAGAGTTGGCAACCCTAGAGATGCATTTATCAACACCAATTAGTGCATTTTTTGCAAATTCTCTGCCGCACAAAAGTTATTCTGATGCCCCGAAAGTGAGCATACAGCTTAGTTCAGCAAGTGAGGCGGCATCTATGGAGAAAGAAACAGAGTTAACGTTTGAAATAGAGGATCTTTCGTCAGAACTCTGAGTTTCTCCAGCATTTTCTGTTTTTATTTCAGACTTCCAGCATCCGCAGTATTTTTGCTTTTGATACAGCTTAGTTCCTTCTATTGCATTTTTCTTTGTTCATTCTCTGGATGCGGGCGTCGCTGCCAAGACCGACATTTATTGCCCATCCCTAAAATTATGGCATGTTCAAAATCAAAATGAATGTAACATAACATCTATTTTCAACGTTACCCATAGAATTTTCACCTTGTGCTTACCAGACAATCCCTCCTAAATATAAGCTGTAGACGTTATGGCTCGAATATCCAAGTTTAAAATCAAACTCTTTGTGGTCACTGCAAAGCTGAGGCAGCAATTGGATATGTTTTTAAAGCAATGTATGGTTTACAGCTATTAAAACAAACAGTGAATAAAGGGGTGATAAACACAAAAATGGGGCGACATTTTGTTTTTTCACAAATCAACGCTGGAAATTTCCACTGATCTTCATGGACAGTCAAAGGTCAGTTCACACTCCCACGGAAAACAATGTGAGCTTTAACTTGCTGCTTTCCTTCTTATTCATTAGTCGACCTGTGTTTTCTTTACGTAGATAAACCAAGTGCTCTGGAGAGATTGTGAAACGTTAATGTGGCCCAGATGCTCCTTTTCTTCCCTCTCTGATATCCAATGTAGACAGCAAGACTGCAAGTTACCAGGGACCTGATCCTGAAAGTCTTGATTTTACAAGAGAAGGGAATAACTGTCGATATGATGGAGTCCACATCTTCCAAAACAGGATGATGAATAAATTGTGCACCCACCTTTCTGTTTTTTTTAATTTCCAATTCCTCCTCTGCTGAAGGTAGCGGTTCTTACTACAGTAGGGTGCAACAGGCACTGACACCTCTGGTACCTTGGACAAGTAGCCATTGTTCAAGTTTGTGGCTGACTATCAATAGGATACCATTAGTAACAGGGATATATATACACACACACACAATATCCAGTCGAAGTGAGGAGTTATTTAGTACCGGTTAATCTGAAATCATTCCACTTCATAAATGTAAACAAAGCTAATATCTACTCACTGGCTTTCAGTGCCGAGGAGGTGACTACGATTTCTCCTGTAATGGGCTGGAAAGCCGCAAGCTGAGCTGCCAGCTCGCTCTCGAACGTGTCCGGGCTATGCCTGTCCATCAGACTGCCATTGGCGACTTCATCCACACGGGGCGCCTCCTGCTCTTCATACACGGCAACGAGCTGCAGAACATGCAAACAAAAGTCAGGTTGCTAGTGGACTTGACAGACTATTTCACTCAATAACAACTTGCATTTACATAGCGCCTTTAAGGTAGTACAACTTCCCAAGCTTCACAGGAGTGTAACTGGTCAAAATTTGACACTGTTCCACATTAGGAGACCTGTTAGGACAGGTGACCAAAAGCTTGGTCAAAGAGGTAGGTTTTAAGGAGGGTCTTAAAGAAGAGACGTAGAGAGGTGGAGATGTTTAGGGAGGGAATTCCTGAGTTTAGGGCCTGGGCGGCTGAAGACACAGCCGCCAATAGTGGAGGAGCGCAGAGATCTTGGAGTATTCTAGGGATGGAGGAGGTTACAGAGATAGGGAGAGGTGAGGCCATGGTGGGGGATTTGAAAATAAGAAGAAAAATTTTAAAATTGAGGTTCGGGAACCAATGTAGGTCAGCGAGCACAAGGGTGGTGCGTGAATGGGATGGTGCAGAGTATTGGACGAGCTCAAGTTTACAGAGGGTTCAAGGTGGGCAGCCGGCAGTAGATATGCAATTCTTGAAAGAAATGTGGAAAGGCATATTTTGAAGTTTAATCCATTATTAGTATTTTGTTTCTAAAGAACAAGGTGGTTCTTACATCACACAACATTCCTCAACCAGGAGGTTGGGTAGGAAGCCAGCTCAAAACCCAAATCCTTATTCTAAGGTAAGGATGAGACACTAAACCAAGGCCCCGTCTGAGGTGGACGTAAAAGATCCCACGGCATTATTTTAAAGAGCAGCAGGGGAGTTCTCCCTGGTGTCCTGGCCAATATTTATCCCTCAACCAACATCACTAAAACACAGACTATCTAATCATTATCCAATTGCTGTTTGTGGGACCATGCTATGCGCAAACTGGCTGTCACGTTTTCTACATCACAACAACGACTACACTTCAGAAGTCCTTCATTGGTTGTAAGGCGTTTTGGGAAGACCTGAGGTCGTGAAAGGCACAATATGAATTCAAGTTTTTCTTTCCACCAAATCAGTTGTTGTACCATCTTTGTGAAGTTTTTTGTGCAGGGAATTCCAGAAGTTTTTAAAACCACAAGCTGTAATTTTAATGTCACTAAATACAGGTTAAAAATAAACCAGCTTAGCTTTTAAAGGTTTTTAGTCTTTATGTTCAAAATACTGCATGCCATTAACATGTTTGATGGCCATCTCTGGCGACACTAAGCCGATCCATGCAGTTTTCGACATTACTGCTGGGGTCGCCTCACTTCTTTCAAAACTGAATGTTTTCTGATTGAGATAACACGTAAAAAAATAGAAGGATGTCATTCATTAAACTGAAGTTTGTATTTAATCCGACCTGTTACTTTTTTTCCCCCCCTGTGCCTCTTTGGGTATCCATATTAAGGCTCGAGTTGATTTACTTGGTTGGTTAATGCTGAGAACAAAAGAAAATACAGCAGAGATTTGAGGGGGGGTGGGAAAGGAAGTGAGGGAACGAACGAACGCGCAAGAGCGCAAATGAGAAAGAGCAACAGAAAGAGCGAGAAGTGAAAGGAAAAGAGAGCGAAAGAAAAGAACAAATGAAAGAGAGAGAGAGAATGAGAGAGAACGAGAGAAACAAACCAACTTTAAAAGACCCGAGTCATAATGTTCGTTTAATCAGTTTAAGAAGTGAGATTTTCCATTTTAACAGTCATCTCTACATCAGACATATCGATTTGATTGAAAACATGGTACTGGTATAAATAAAAGCCAGTGTGCTGAGTACTACAACTGGAGTAATCGTTCGCCCCTGGGTCAAACTTTGTCTGCAAGGGAAATTCTACAAAGTTAGCATTTCCATGTCAGGGGGAACAAGTTCTACTCATGAGAAAGATAGAAAAACTTACTTCAAAAAAACCTGAACATAAAGCTATGTTCACATAGCAACTTATCAAGGTGTTATTTCTAGATGAACAAAGGAAATATTGCTTTCAAAACCTTGAATTTGCAGCAACTTTCTGCTGTTTTTGTACACCCGTCTTTTAAATCTCGCCACGTCACAGACCAATGCTCAACTTGGGGGTTGACACAAGATTCTGCACAAGGAGGACCTAAATCAATTCTGCCCGTGTTTTTCTCTCATGATGAGGAAGTGCCTTCTCTCTTTTCGGCTGCATTCCACAACAGTTCCAGAAGGTAATTCTTTTAAAGCTTCAATTTTTTATTATTTTTTTTTAAGTACAATTTTACTGGTGGTTACCAACTCTCGCCAAATCTCGAAATTCTGAAAGTGGGCAAGTGCAGGCTAATCAAATTTCAAAGACTCCAAACAAACCCAAAGGCTAGCTGGCAAATCGACCCAAAAGTACACGTAATAAAATAAAACAAACAAGACAATGTAGAAAGGGTGCATGGCGGGGACAGGACAGTGGCATACTGTATTGCAGTGCCAGTGAGTATCACCAGAGTAGTTGGAATGTAGACTTAACTCCCAGCTCTCAGATCCCAGGCTCAACATGCCATTGGAAACAAAGTCAGGGGCTGGCCATTGCATGATCTGTCATGTGCCTCCCAGTGGTCAATTGACTAGTAATACTGCCAGTGATGTGGGAGCATGTCCCCTATCCCAGTCGCCTTCTCAGTGAAACCCTACAAATAATAGTTGAAGCTCACACTATCGCTGAGTTACACAACAACAACTTGCATGTATATAGCGCCTTTAATGTAGCAAAACATCCCAAGGCGTTCCACAGGAGCGTTATTAAACAGAATTCGACACCGCACCACATCATGAGGTATTAGGACAGGTGACCAAAAGCTTGGTCAAAGTGGTAAGTTTTAAGGAGCGTCTTAAAGGAGAGAGAGGTAGAGAGGTGGAGAGGTTTAGGAAGGGAATTCCAGAGCTTAGGACCTAGACAGCTGAAGGCACGGCTGCCAATGGTGGAGCGATGAAAATCAGGGATGTGCAAGAGGCCAGAATTGAAGGAGCACAGAAATCTCGAAGAGTTGAAGGCTGGAGGAGGTTAGAGAGAGGGAATGGATTAGGTCTAACCTTAAAATTAGAGCTAGGTCATTCAGGGGTGATGTCAGGATAAAAGTCTGCACACAACGGGTAGTGGAAATCTGAAGCTCTCTCCCCCAAATAGCTGTTGAGGCTGGGGGTCAATTGAAAATGCCAAAACTGAGATTGATAGATTTTTTTCTATGTAAGAGTATTAAGGAATATGGAACCAAGGTGGGTAAATAGAGATCTTTAAGATTATGAAGGGGTTTGATAAGGTAGACGTAGAGAAAATGTTTCCACTTGTGGGGGTGTCAGAAAGTAAAGGTCATAAATATAAGACAGTCACTAATAAATCCAACGGGGAATTCAGGAGAAACTTCTTTACCCAAAGAGTGGCACGAGTGTGGAACTTGCTACCATAGGGAGTAGTTGAGGCAAATAGCGTAGATACATTTAAGGGGAAGCTAGATAAACACATGAGGGAGAAAGGAATAGAAGGATATGCTGATAGGGTTAGATGAAGTGGGATGGGAGGAGGCTTGTATGAAGCATAGACCAGTTGGGTTGAATGGCCTGTTTCTGTGCTGTTTTAAAGAACTTTATGCAAAACAAGGAACAGATAAGACTGTTAAGCTGATTTGTGCCTGTTCCTTCCTACCAATCATATACAGTTTGCATTGTCATGGACTTCCCCCAGTTTAATTGCCTGATTGAGGCAACTATCCATAGGTGAACCAAGGAAGCAGAAGAAACTATGCAATTTCTCTAACCACCCAAAGCAAAGAACTGAAACTCTTGGATACTAATTTAACCCTGTTTAATTCTGACCAGTTACATTCTTCTGCAAAGAACATATTTGTGGTCCCGAGACAGAAACCATAGCGTGAGTGCAGTATTTGATGATCTATGTCTGTATTTTTCCATTTGATCTTTATTCCCTTGCGTAACGAGATATTCATACACCACCTATCCAGATACAATCGTGGATAAATGTAATTTGCTTTTCCTGAAGAATTCCCCCCACCCCCCTCCTCCGCCGATAAGGTCAGTTTGCACCATTCCCTGAGCCAAGAGGGTTGGTGTCCTACCCCCTGTTTTTACTGCTTTGAGCTGCCCAAAAGAGGACGATGGTGTAAACATCCTTGGGCTGACTTGCTCTCCCTTTTTATGGAAGCTCCATTGCTTCGGTTTGTCATTGCCACGGTTCGGTTCGTCCCGTGCGACATATGGACTGCACTGCAATAGCAACCCGGATCTACGTAGGAACAGGAGTAGGCCTCGAGCCTGTTCTGCCATTCAATTATATCATGGCTGATATAATTCATCTAACCCTGTCAGCATATCCTTCTATTCCTTTCTCCCTCATGTGTTTATCTAGCTTCCCCTTAAATGTATCTACGCTATTTGCCTCAAATACTCCCTATGGTAGAAAGTTCCACACTCGTGCCACTCTTTGGGTAAAGGAGTTTCTCCTGAATTCCCCGTTGGATTTATTAGTGACTATCTTATATTTATGATCTTTAGTTTCTGACTCCCCCACAAGTGGAAACATTTTCTCTACGTCTACCTTATCAAACCCCTTCATAATCTTAAAGATCTCTATCAGGTCACCCCTTCAGTCTTCTCTTTTCCAGAGAAAACAGCCCCAGCCTGTTCAGCCTTTTCTGATAAATATATCCTCTCAGTTCTGGTATCATCCTTGTGAATTTTTTTTGCAACTTCTCCAGTGCCTCTACATCTTTTTTTTAATAATATGGAGACCAGAACTGTGCACAGTAATCCAAGTGTGGACTAACCAAGGTTCTATACAAGTTTAACATAACTTCACTGCTTTTCAAATCTATCCCTCTAGAAATGAACCCCAGTGCTTGTTTTTTTTAAATGGCTTTATTAACCTGTATGACTACTTTTAGTGATTTGTGTATCAGTATCCCTAGATCCCTTTGCTCCTCTACCTCATTTAGATTCTTATTATCCAAGTAGTATGTGGCCTCCTTATTCTTCCTACCAAAATGCACCACTTCACACTTATCCATACTGATATTCGCTTGCCAATTACACTCCCATTCTGCAGGTTTATTAATGTTTTCTTGTACTTTGTCACAGTCTTCCTCAATATTAATACCCCTCCAATTTGATGTCGTCCGCAAACTTTGAAATAGTACTTCCAATTCCTGAGACCAAATTGTAAAATGTGCACAACAATGGTCCCAGCACCGATCCCTGTGGAACACCACTTCCCACCTATCGCCAGTCTGAGTAGCTTTTTTTAAAACTCATTCATGAGAGGTGGGCGCGCTGGTAAGGCCAGCATTTATTGCCCATCCCTAATTGCCCTCAAGAAGGTGGTGGTGGTGGTGAGCCGCCTTCTTCAGCTACTACAGTCCATGTGAAGGTTCTCCCACAGTGCTGTTAGGTAGGGAGTTCCAGGATTTTGACCCAGCGATGAAGGAACGGAGATATATTTCCAAGTCAGGATGGTGTGTGACTTGGAGGGGACCATGCAGGTGGTGGTGTTCCCATGTACCCGCTGCCCTTGTCCTTCTAGGTGGTAAAGGTCGCAGGTTTGGGAGGTGCTGTCAAAGAAGCCTTGGTGAGTTGCTGCAGTGCATCTTGTGAATGGTACACATTGCAGCCAGGGTGCGCTGGTGGTGGAGAGTGTGAATGTTTAAGGTGGTGGATGGGGTGCCAATCAAGTGGGCTGCTTTATCTTGGATGGTGTCGAGCTTCTTGAGTGTTGCTGGAGCTGCACTCATCCAAGCAAGTGGAGAGTATTCCATCACACTCCTGACTTGTGCCTTGTAGATGGTGGAAAGGCTTTGGGGTGTCAGGAGGTGAGTCACCCACTGCAGAATACCCAGCCTCTGACCTGCTCTTAAGCTACCCTTAACCCCTACTCTTTTTGTTCCCTATTTTGTAGCCAGCTTGCAATTCCTTCTGCTACTTGTCCCGATTTCACAAGCTCTGACTTTAGTCATGAGTCTACTATGCAGTACCTTATCGAAGGTCTTTTGAAAATCCAAATATATTACACCCACTGCATTACCCTTTGTTACTTCTTCAAAGAATTCAATAAGGTTGGTGAAGCATGACCTCCCCTTTTTTGATCTGTGCTGACTACTGTATAATATTTTTGGTTTCATTGCAGCTATTTTCTTGGGATATTCCCAGATTTCCAGATAAACCTAATAGCCGTCCTTCAAATTCCCGAGAACTCCCTCAGAACAATTCCTAAAGTATCAAACGCGGTTTAAACTCTGCAATTTTCCACAACCCAGCTATGAAGCAATCAAAGATTTACATCACAGGTTTGTCATGGAGACTGCATTTATAGCAGTGTTAGAAAATTTATTCAACTGATGTCATGCATGATGTGTGGGCAGATTGAGCTCACTGTACATTTTGGATGTTTGGGAGACCATGCTGAAAAATCATTATGTTTAACAGTGCAAGTTACAGACGGGGTTTCATCAGCTTGTCACATATGCTTCTTTTTGGAGTATTTAGTTTTAAGTGCTGCTACTCTAGACATCCTTCGGGAGTAGATTTCTTTTAAAGAAAAATAGCTCCGTACAGTACCCTTCTAAAATAAACCGAAGGAGGGATGGAAAGAAAGAGGAAAGGAAGGATGGAAAAAAAGGAAGGATGAAGTACTTTTGATATGTAGGAAAACATGGCAGCCAATTTACGCCTAAGGTCCCACAAACAGCAATGAGATAAATGACCAATTAAATGTTTTTTGTGATGTTAGTTAATGGATAAACGATGGCCAGGACACCGGGGAGAACGCCCCTGCTTTTCTTCGACTCGTGCCATCGGATCTTTCATGTCTACCTGCGACGGCACCTCCGACAGTGCAGCACTCCCTCAGTACTGCACTGGAATGTCAGCCTAGATTACGTGTTCATTTCTCTGAAGTATTTATATAGCATTTTTCATTACCTCAGGATGTCCCAAAACACTTTACAGCCAATTAAATACTTTTGAAGTGTAGTCACTGTTGTAATGTAGGAAACACAGCAGCCAATTTACACACAGCAAGCTATGCTGACATGTTGCCTGAAATAGGAAAGTGTTTAATTTCCCAGCACCGACAGCCCCCAACGTTGATGTGCACAAACAGGCTTTAAATAATTATGATGGTTCTGAATATCCCCTGCGAAGTAGCTTTTTTCAGAGAGCCACAGCATTTTCCAACAGTTTTGTCCTTTTATAAAGATTACTTTCTCCTGTCCCCCCACCCCCGACCGTGGGTTTATCCACTTTCAATCCCAGAATGACTTGGGGCGCGGGGGGGGGGGGCTCGGAGAGGAGATATACTGTCAAGCCTCTGCCAATTTCCTGCTGTAACCAGCTAGTAGAAAGAATAGGAGAACGACCCAGGGTAGATTAGCCTCCATTTTCCCTTCCTCTGGGCAAGCAGCTAGCCTCTCACTCAATCCTCCCTTTCCCTATACCACCAATGATGGCCTGGCCCAAACAAGTAACATACAAGTGCAGACAGAAACTTGTCACAGACTTGGAGATATCCTCACATTATTGGTACTATCCAGTTAAAAAGGAAGAATCACAAGCCAAGAGCTACCAACATTCACTGTAGCAATATTTTTCAAAAATGAACACTTTCAGCTCCTGCTGTAATTTATGTGCATCTGTGTGGCTAACGCAGCACCATTAATTTAAAATACTCCGTGTCATACTCCTCGTCACATGAAGCTCGTCTGGTTTCTTTCCAATTTTATGCAGAAAAAAAATAATTCAGCAGGACAGCAATTTTAAAGGCAGCAACAAATAATTCGGATTCAGTAAATCTTCTGAAACAAGTTAAAAAGGGGCAGGTTAAAAATATATATTATATAGAAATAAAACTGGGGAAAAAATTGATAATTCCTAATCCAGGGAAATTCATAGAATTACATTGAAATAGGCCATTCGGCCCAGCTGTTCTATGCCGATGTTTTTGCTCCATACGATCCTCCTCCCACCCTACTTCATCTCACCCTATCAGCATATCCTTCTATTCTTTTCCCCTTCATGTGTTTATCTAGCTTCCCTTTAAATGCATCTATGCTATTCGCCTCAACCACTCCCTGTGGTAGCAAGTTCCACATTCTAACCACTCTCTTGGTAAAGAAGTTTTTCTGAATTCCCTATTGGATTTATTAGTGACTATCTAATGTTTATGGCCCCTAATTTTGGACTCCCGCACAAGTGGGAGCATCTTCTCTACGTCTACCCTATCAAACCCTTTCATAATTTGGAAGACCCCTATCAGGTCACCACTCAGTCTTCTCATTTCTAGAGCCTGTTCAGACTTTGAGTTGAGGAATTATAACCGATACATGCTCGTTGCAGACAGATCCGTTTGCTTAACAGGAAACTACTGCAATGAGAAAAAGCACTGTAATTAATAGTGAGGCCACTACCTTGCACTTCAAGCTGCTATATAGCATGTCCAACGGGCCTAACAATTTCCATTCGCTCCGAGGTTAATTAGCCTGACAATAAGGCGGCACACATTCCACAGACCCAGTGGTTTAACAGTGTTTGAAAGCGCTTAACTGCGGCCCTACTAGCACCGTCACTGACTCTGCACTAAATTCAGTCATGAGACTGCAGCTTCGAGGCCGCTGTGTGTTCCAGAGGCTGTTGACACACAACAGCAGATTGCACGTGCTCTCTCTTTCCAATCGTGCACCTCAATAACAATGCTGATTTACCGGAGGCACCCTCCCTCAGTTTTTAAACTGTATTTCATGAGAAAATTACCTGCAAGCTAGAAGGGAACATAAAGAAGTGATTGCAAGATCATTGGAAAACTTTCATAGCAGGACATTACAGGGCACATGAAGTAAACAGGAATGGCAATATGTATCTTCTACGAGGAGGTAATCAGGCATCAGCAAACTAACAAATTTCAATGTATTTTGTACACTGTGGCATATCTGAATGAATGAGGTTTGAAAGAAAAGATGGAAGAACTTACATTTATATGGCACCTTTCACAACCTCAGGACGACCAAAAACGCTTTAATTTAATGTGTAGTGTAGTCACTGTCGTAACGTAGGAAACGCAGCAACCAATTTGCGCACAGCAAGGTCCCATAAACAGCAATGAGATAAAGGCCAGATAATCTGTTTTGGTGATGTTGGTTGAGGGATAAATATTGGCAGAACATATTGGTAACTCCCCTGCTCTTCTTCGAAATAGCAGCTTAGGATCCTATACATCCACCTGAGGGGGCAGAAGGAGCCTCGGTTTAACGCCTCTCCGAAAGATGGCACCTCTGACAGTGTAGCACTCCCTCAGTACTGCACTGAAGTGTCAGCCTAGATTTTGTGCTCAAGTCTCTGGAGTGGGGCTTGAACCCACAGCCTTTTGACTCAGAGCTAAGAATGCCACCAATTGAGCCACAGGTGTTACCTTTGGATTCCACAGAGATCTTGCAGCCAGGCTGCCCAGTGGTTTTACAGAGCGTTTGAAAGCTCTTAACTGTGGCCCTACTCATGCTGCCACTGACTAGGCACTAAATTCAGTCATGAGACTGCAGCTTCAAGTCCAAGTGGAAAAAGATGCCAGTGCTCCCACAAGACAACACATTAAATAAGCCACCTTATAGTCCTGTGACCTTGCGGCTAAGGTCTTGCAATATTTGCACCTTTTTGTGTCAAAGTTTGCAGTTTGCTGGACTTTAATGCAGTTCAATGGTTCCCCCTGCCAATCTTGAAACACAGCAAAGAGGCATACTGCGGCAATCTGCCACTGATCACCCACACGATGACCCAGTCTCCAGGGCAGCACATGAGTCTATTGCCTCTGCAAGTCTACCAACATTTATGGTGGACAACTTATTTAGCCATTCGTCGGCAGATCTGGCTGGACCACATAAAGCACGATCTGGCATTGTTGGCAAGACCGGCATCTACTGCCCATCCCGAGTGTCCCTGAGAAGGTGGTGGTGAGCCGCCTTCTGGAACCAGTGCAGTCTATGTGGTGAATGTGCTCCCACTCTGCTGTTAGGTGAGGAGTTCCAGGATTTTGACCCAACAACGATGAAGGAACAATATATGTCCGATGGTTCTATGCATTGCTATAGTTTATGGGCGCTCACAATTCACAGAATCAGTTTGGCAAAAAATGCAGCTCCATTTCTCCCAGGCAAAAATAAATTCAGTCCATGCCTATTGCTGCCATGAACTGTTTTACCTGCTCCCAATCGCAATCCAGTGAGCCCCTACGAGAAAGCCAGTGCGTGATAGCCACTGGGCAAAGGCAGAATCAGGCTTGGCTGTGATGCCCTTTGTTGTCAAATAGCCAACTGACATTCCCCAAATCAAGTTTGGGCTAGCCGGCTACTTGGCACCGGTGGAACTGTACCCCAAGTTTGAGTCGTGCCTTCAACAGAGGAGGGACAGAAAAGTAGGGGAAAAAACACAGCTGCATTTTTAAAACATTACTAGGGAAGTGGGGGCCTCAAAGAGTTAAATAAAGCAGCTTTAATGAGCTGGTTGGGATATGAAAAACTGTCTTGTAATGAAAGATAAATCAATGTGACATTACTAATCTTCTAATGTTTTGATCTGGGAAAATTAAGGAGTAATTGGAGAATGATTTGTTTTTTTCCCTTCCTGCTTGTGAAAAACAGCACTGTGCAGATTTAGATCCACAGTAAGATGAGAGACTAAGCCCACATTAATTATTAGCCATTCCACTAACACGTACAATGGCACCAAACCTGGTTTACAATTTTTCCAATTGGCATTTAAAAAAAAAATTACATTTTTTGTTGTTCTGATCAAGGTTGTTAATAATAGGGAATGGTGGAAAATGGGAACACTTTTCCCCCTTTTCTGCACTTCAAGTATAGCAGAATAATATTCCCTGCACTGCCCCCCTCAACAATGTTCCTTAACCACAGAACTTAAAAGCGATCCCAAATGGTGACTTGCTTCCTCTACTTCCCTCACCAGCAATCTTCGGGCCTGTCTGACCAAGGTCGTCAATGTTATAGCCTTATAGTCTGCAGCTCTTGGATACACTGGAAACCAATCCAGTTGTGAGAGAAAGACGAAACATGTCTCATAGCGGAAGGGATTGTTCTCCTTCGAGCACAGAAGGTTAAGGGGAGATTGAATGGAGGTGTTCAAAATTATGATAGAGCAAATAGGGAGAAACTGTTTCCACTGGCAGGAGGGTCGGTAACCAGAGGACACAGATTTAAGATAATTGGCAAAAGAACCAGAGGGGAGATGAAAAATTTCTTTAAGCAGTGAGTTGTTATGATCTGGAATGCACTGCCTGAAAGGGTGCTGTAAGCAGATTTAATAATAACTTTCAAAAGGGAATTGTATGTATATGTGAAAAGGAAAAATTTGCAGGGCTATGGGACTAATTGGATAGCTCTTTCTAAAAGCCAGCACAGGCACGATGGGCCGAATGGCCTCCTTCTGTGCTGTAACCTTTCTATGATTCTATGATTATCTATAACACAGCAGAACAATAGACCCTATTGTAAACCATGCTTGTTTTAAAGTTGCAGTTCAACATTTTCATTTGGAATGAAATCAGTGGAATATAAAAATGGAACAGGTACATTTGAGGCTCCAATGATCAATTTAAACTACTTTGTGATATAACCCAAAGAAATAATTTTTTTTTATGACCGCACATTTATTTCTTGTGCTCTGTATATCTCCTCATGCTATTGCACCAAGCTCTGGGCAGGTATGTAACCCTGGTGCTTGGAATCTGCCAAGTTGCTAAGAGGTACTTCAGGTGGGTTACTCGGTTGCTTGTTTTCTCTCTCTCTCTCTCTCTCTCTCTCTCTCTCTCCTCCCTTCCAATAGAGAAGCGCTTAGCCTCCTCTGTTCACCCCCTCCCTACAGTGGCATGCTCCAGATGTGAAATGTGATGAGAAATAATGGGCCAGGTTTTGCTGTCAAAATAACGGCGAGTTTAATGGCGCTCGGCGTTATTAATGTATAAATCGTCCAGCAACTTGTGGCAAGGAAGAGATACCCCGTGAATTACGAATCACAAGTTGCCGCACAATTTGCACCACACTGCCATTAGTTTCACAAAAACGGTAGCTCGCCTCAACCTCCCTGTTATTTTGAAGAACTTGCTTAAATTGCACATTAAACTCAAATTAAACTCGCAGAAAGTTAGGGCTTGTACTTAACAGCATAAGTACCCTTTTAACAATGTGATAATTGTTGATACAATGCCAAACAACATCTCTGACCCAGAAATGGAATAATTTAAACTGTTGAGTCTCATTCGTGCAGGTAGTAAATTCTTCTTAGAGATTTAAAAACATTTTAAATTTTTTTCTTACTTTTCCTTTGTCTCTTATTTTCTCTCTCAATACAATCTTTCTTCGCCTCTCTCTAGATCTCTTTCTGTACCTGATTTGACTCTAATTCACCCTCCTTCTCAGTCCTTCCAGTTTCTTTCCCTATCCTTAAACCTCTCAAGATCTCAGAAGCCCCTTTAGCAACTCACACTTCCAGCAAATTGCAGCACAAAATTTTTTTGAGCTGAAGGGGGAGGGAAACTAACGGGGCACGCTGCAAGATGCCCCACTCCAGCAAATACTGGGCCATCGAGAAACAGGTCCACATCCTACCACTCTGGGGACAGGTTATGTGCAATGCCGCAGAAGTAGGATTATTACACTATTTACACGATTGCCCCACAGATGTGTTGTTAGTGTATTTTCTGGTTGTTCCTTACTTGTCAAAATAAGAAAGAGGAGAAGAAAAAAAAACTTCATCTGGTTCTTTGGAGGGCAACACCAGTAATCTGGATAGACGTATGACCAGTTAACCTATAACCGGCCCTTTAGTAATTGAAGACTGGAGCTCATGTCTTCTACCTGCCTGAAATGATTTGCTGCTGCCACGAACAGGTGGACCGCTGGGGGTGGCGGGGGGGAATCTCTCACACTCGCGCATAAACCATGGCATAAAATAAGGGAATCTGATTAGCCGTAAATTGTATCTGACAAGGGAATCAAAATGCTGTCAAATGCAATGACACGGCTACGGCATCTGTTCGTAAAGAGCTTACCCCACTGGCAAGGTGACAAGCAGATGTATAATGGCGTGCGCATGGTAAATTAATTCATTTACTTATGATTTTAAAAAATCAAAGGCTTCCACACCACAATTCCCATTTAAAATCTTGTCAATCTCTCAGCGAATCAAGACAGCATGTAACACGGCTGATATTGGGGATTGGAGACACTTTAAATCACCTGTATTAGTTTACTTAATTTAATGTATGCCACATTTAGTTTATTCTCTGGGTGCCACTGCATTGAAGTAATAATTAATTATGACTGATCGGCATCACAAATGACCAGTGCTAGCCAGAAACAATCCACGGTTTTTGTTTTAGGGCCTGACTTGTCTCCTGTTAATTGAAAAATTTTGGTATAATTATTCACAGTCTTAATGAGGCGGTTTTTTTTTATTTGGCCCTCTTAAAATTGGTGTTTTATTTTTCTCGCTTTTTGCTGTCCCTTACTGTCAATGCAGACTGAAAACAGGTCAATTTGTTGCTAAGCCCTTGCCTTTACTGATCCAGCCATTAGATGTCGCTGGAATTAGTCCTGTTGTGAGAAAAGTTTCTACCCTCGAATCAATGCCTTTTTCCCCCACTTCCCATCCCCTCCAAACCTGATCAGGAAGTTGTCCTACAAGGGTCTGGGGGTGGGGGGGGGGTGGATAATTTACATTAGAACCCCAGCTGTCTACCCTGTCACACCCACCCCCAACAAACAACTGAACCTCTCAACCTGTGAACACCAAGTGTTACCAATAGAGTTACCTACACTCTCCCAAGCTGTGCAATTTGTTCTTAAAAAACAATTTATTTACACGGATCACAGTGCAATTTAAAATATAATGAAGTCATTGAAATTTTTTTCCTCCAATTATTAAAAATCAGTTGTGTTTTTGCAATCCCGAGTGTCCGATCGGAGAATATGCATTTACTGTTCGCCTGCAAAATACTACATTCCCTATCCACCGGGCTAGGTAGGTGTCTACTAAGCCTCTGCCAGTTCTGCTTTAACAAGTTACTGCAAAGTGTAAAGGAGATGCTTGGATTTGTGCCCCCAATTATTTTTTTCTTAAAAACTTTCTCCTCCTCCTCCTCCCCACCATTTAAATGGGAGGAGGGTGAAGGTTGGGAGATAAAATGACTCACTGCCACTGAGAGCCTGCCTACCAATTTACAACACTGCAGGTTGATAAACCGAAGTGCCATTTCGGGATGCTCAAAGATCTCTTGAAAAGTACATCACTTCTCTACTTCCCCAGTTAATACAACCCCTGATGTATAAATTGCGTCTGGATCGAAAATGCACATTGTGTACTGCCAGTGACCAAAAACTTGCAAACTTTACAAAAAGCATGAAAGTACAAGTGGTTACTTAACATAAAACAAGTAACCCAAATACTTAATACGGAGAAAGCTGTTCAGTTTATTGCAGCTGAAATGCACAAAGGAGTAGAGATACATTTATAATTGTTAATATACCCTGATATCCTTGCTGTGAGACATCAGTGCAATTTGCATTCATATCATCTCCATACTAATAGGATCGATTATGACTGATGTATTGCCCTGTCACCAACTTTAAGCTAATCAAATTAAATGGAAGCACACAGATGGAGTGAGCCCATTAAAGTGTGTTGTTTTAATATAAACAGGCGTGCGAAAGCACATCACTGGGATTGAAATAACTAAAAGCCTGTCACAGTCAGGTATCGAGGCCAGCGAAAAACTGACAGCCTGCAGGACACAACTAACAATCAAGAAAATACAATTTCTTTTGATCGCCGTTTCACTGAACGTCAAATGCAATTTATCCCGTACGCCCACGAACAGATCTCTCAGTCTGGTTGAAGTGGAATCCTGTTATAAGCAATAGATCAGGATGGACAAAAGAAGCTTGTGATGAGAGGGCGGCTGTACCATTGGCTACTTACACACTGAGCAAAAGTGGAGCTTGGTACCAATTTTCACGCATCATGCCACTGCCAGAAATCTTTTTATATCAGAATTGCATAACTTGTGAATCCTGCTGTATTTATATAACCAAATTTCACTCCAAAAATCCTTTTTTGTTCATGCTTCAATACACAGCTTTCTGTTCTAATTTTGTATTCAGTTCCTTTCCATAAGTTTGAAATTCAGCTACTTCGTGATGACTCATTTCCAAAATAGATAAATATGGATGCAAGGCTGCATCGTTTGTCCATAAAGGAGCTTAATCAGAATTTCCCAACCAGTGAGTTATTTTTAAAAATATACATTTCTCCTCTTCTCTCCACCCCCCCCTCCCCTCCTTTTAGGATTTTGTTATGGATTAGCTGATTAAGGTACAGAGGCAGAGGCTTTTCAAACACTGCAAAGAGGAAGTCAGACCAAACCTTTTGTAAAGAGAAGATATGGCCTGCATGCAACAATATGGTATAAATAGCAAGAAGATAAAAAGGATAGCAGACAGACCAATGAGTTACAAGACAATGATAAACTTTGGCAAGGGGGTGGGAGTCAGATCATACTCCAACCCATTGTAATTATGGATCAAATCCTTCTCCCACCTCAACTCAAGGTTAGCAGTGAGGCATTACGGAGTAGTAGGGTGTGAGTTCATGGCACGATTCCTACAGCTGGTTGGAGGGGGGAGGGATGGAAAAAGGGCATGCAGAGGTTAGGAAAATACAGACCGTCAGTCATTCTGGCCAGCAATCGCAACAAGATACAACACAGTGCTGGTGGATAAAAGTTGTAGCCTTCATGGGAGTTTGCCAAGTGAATGGAGCTTCTCTAGCACAGGGGTAATAGGCCAAATGGCCTCCTCCCTCATGCTGTAATTTCTATGATTCCACTGTCAGATAGTTGGGTCCCAGGAGGTGCATTTTACCCTCAATAATTCCACTAAGTCTTCCCTCCCCACATTGGCACACACTAGTCTCCAAGATGTGGAGATGCCGGTGATGGACTGGGGTTAACAATTGTAAACAATTTTACAACACCAAGTTATAGTCCAACGATTTTATTTTTAATCCCACAAGCTTTCGGGGGCTTTCCCCTTCCTCAGGCGGTGTGGAAATGACATTTTCGAATCCTTCGCATTTTAAGATCACATAACAATGCCTGGTGATTACTGCCCGTTGCCAAGGCAATCACAGTGAGCAGACAGAGAGGTGTCACCTAAAAGGCCACCGAATATACAAACCCCCCAACAAAAAAGAGAGAGAGAGAGAGAGAGAGAAGGAAGACAGTCAATGACCCGTTATATTAAAAACAGATAACATTTGTTCGCTGGTGGGGTTACGTGTAGTGTGACATGAACCCAAGATCCCGGTTGAGGCCGTCCTCATGGGTGCGGAACTTGGCTATCAATTTCTGCTTGACGATTTTGCGTTGTCGTGTGTCTCGAAGGCCGCCTTGGAGTATGCTTACCCGAAGGTCGGTGGCTGAATGACCATGACTGCTACAGCAGACGCCACAACCTCGAAACTAAGATAGAGTCCATACTCTCAACCTGTACTCAGGACACAGCAGACCAGCTACGATATACCGCCAAACAGACGAGGCAACGGAACTACGCTGCCTACATGAAAACCAAGAGCAGGAAGCTTGAGAAACTCGGCATCACCACCAGCATCGACCAAGCTTCCCCTGGTACCACGGTTGCAACCACAGGGAAATCTATCGTCAATTTGTCCGACCACACCCTTCAACCAGACGAAATCGAAGTTCTCAGCCGAGGGCTCAATTTCTGCCCCACTAGTCTCGCGGCAGACACAGAGGAATTCATCAGGAGAATGAGGCTCTGGGAATTCTACCACAAACCACAAAATTTCAGCAGCGAACCCAATGAGACAATCAACGATCCGGAACAGCAGACAGAGGGATCCGCGATACAGCAACCGAAGAGGAAAGAGTCTCACTGGACTCCTCCAGAGGGTCGCTGCCCTCAGCTTGACATGTATGCTCAAGCTGTCAGGAAATGCGTCCATGCCAGATTCATCAGCCGCACTCGGAAGACAGTCCAGAATGTCACCCGAGCACAACGCAACGCCATCAAAGCTCTCAAGACCAACCGCAACATCGTCATCAAACCAGCGGACAAAGGAGGAGCCATCGTCATACAGAACAGAACGGACTATTGCAAAGAAGCATACCGACAACTGGACAACCAGGAACACTACAGACGGTTACCCGCAGACCCGACCAAAGAACACACCCATCAGCTCAACAAACTGATCAAGACCTTCGATCCAGACCTTCAAAACATCCTACGCACTCTCATCCCACGTACTCCCCGCATGGGAGACTTCTACTGCCTCCCAAAGATACACAAAGCCAACACACCCGGACGTCCTATCATATCAGGCAATGGAACCCTGTGTGAGAACCTCTCTGGATACATCGAGGGCATCCTGAAACCCATCGTGCAGGGAACCCCCAGCTTCTGTCGCGACACTACAGACTTTCTACAAAAACTCAGTACCCACGGACCTGTTGAACCAGGAACACTTCTCACCACGATGGACGTCTCGGCACTATACACCAGTATCCCCCACGATGACGGCATTGCTGCGACAGCATCAATACTCAACACCAACAACAGCCAATCTCCAGACGCCATCCTACAACTCATCCGCTTCATCCTGGATCACAATGTCTTCACCTTCAATAACCAGTTCTTTACCCAAACACACGGAACAGCCATGGGGACCAAATTCGCACCCCAATACACCAACATTTTCATGCACAAGTTCGAGCAGGACTTCTTCACTGCACAGGACCTCCAACCAACACTATACACCAGATACATCGACGACATTTTCTTTCTATGGACCCACGGTGAGGAATCACTGAAGAGACTATACGATAACATCAACAAGTTCCATCCCACCATCAAGCTCACCATGGACTACTCCTCAGAATCAGTTTCTTTCTTGGACACACGAATCTCCATCAAAGACGGGCACCTCAGCACCTCACTCTACCGCAAGCCCACGGACAACCTCACGATGCTCCACTTTTCCAGCTTCCACCCTAACCACGTCAAAGAGGCCATTCCCTATGGACAGGCCCTGCGAATACACAGGGTCTGCTCAGACGAGGAGGAACGCGATGGACAACTACAGACGCTGAAAGACGCCCTAGTAAGAACGGGATATGACGCTCGACTCATCGATCGACAGTTCCGACGGGCCACAGCAAAAAATCGCGTAGACCTCCTCAGGAGACTAACACGGGATGCAACCAACAGAGTACCCTTTGTCGTCCAGTACTTCCCCGGAGCGGAGAAACTACGCCATGTTCTCCGCAGCCTTCAACATGTCATCAATGATGACGAACACCTCGCTATGGCCATCCCCACACCTCCACTACTCGCCTTCAAACAGCCACCCAACCTCAAACAAACCATCGTTCGCAGCAAATTACCCAGCCTTCAGGAGAACAGCGTCCACGACACCACACAACCCTGCCACGGCAACCTCTGCAAGACATGCCAGATCATCGACACAGATACCACCATCACACGAGAGGACACCACCCACCAGGTGCACGGTTCATACTCCTGTAACTCGGCCAACGTTGTCTACCTCATACGTTGCAGGAAAGGATGCCCCAGAGCATGGTACATTGGCGAGACCATGCAGACGCTGCGACAACGGATGAACGGACACCGCGCAACAATCGCCAAACAGGAGGGTTCTCTCCCTGTCGGGGAACACTTCAGCAGTCATGGACATTCAGCCACCGATCTTCGGGTAAGCGTTCTCCAAGGCGGCCTTCGAGACACACGACAACGCAAAATCGTCGAGCAGAAATTGATAGCCAAGTTCCGCACCCATGAGGACGGCCTCAACCGGGATCTTGGGTTCATGTCACACTACACGTAACCCCACCAGCGAACAAATGTTATCTGTTTTTAATATAACGGGTCATTGACTGTCTTCCTTATCTCTCTCTCTCTCTCTCTCTTTTTTTGGGGGGGTTTGTATATTCGGTGGCCTTTTTAGGTGACACCTTTCTGTCTGCTCACTGTGATTGCCTTGGCAACGGGCAGTAATCACCAGGCATTGTTATGTGATCTTAAAATGCAAAGGATTCGAAAATGTCATTTCCACACCGCCTGAGGAAGGGGAAAGCCCCCGAAAGCTTGTGGGATTAAAAATAAAATCGTTGGACTATAACTTGGTGTTGTAAAATTGTTTACAACTAGTCTCCAAGTTAGAGAGAGAGTTGGCCAATCCCATGTTTACACTTGTATCATCAATGTTCATGAGTTGATGCAGAAACAACAATGAGTGAACTACCCTCTCCACCTGTGGGGTAAGCTTGGGTTGCCAACCTTCAAGGATTGTCCGGGAGTCTCCAGGAATTAAAGATCAACCTCCAGGACACTGCTGCAAACAACCCGGGAGAAAAATCATGGGGGCATGAAAAAATGTGTGGTTTTTAATTTTCTTCAAATACTTTTATTGGTTCTAAAAATATTGTAGATGGGGAGAAAATGCTGTTTGTTGGGTGGGACAGTCATACGTCAAAACCTCCAGGAATACGTCCATGCTGGGGTAAGCATGTTGTTGCCATTCAGTACACCCTAACCCCGATTAAATGGCCCAAAGAGGGAAGTTACATATTAAAAAGACATGTAGAGTAAAAATAAAAAGTATCCCCCAGCTACCATTATCATACCATGAATGTGCAACAAGTGTGTTTATGTGGTATTAGCACAAAGTGTGTATCGGTGACAGCAATAACAACTAATCAGAGTGTCAAGCTACATGTTAAGATTTCTCAGCTCTCTGCAAGGCAACTGAATGGGACTCTCCAACTCCTTTGGGAGGAATATTGCAATATCTTTCAATCAGCGACCATTTAATCCATTGTTTTCAACCCACCACAAATCAATTAAACAGGAGACAAAGCACTGCTAAGGATGCTTCTAATGTGCCAAATCCAAGATAAATGTTCAATTTTGTGTCCATTAAGTCACAGCTGATGTTTTTATAATTTATGTATTTCCATTACACAGTAGCTGAGATAAACTGGCCATTCATGCGTGGGTAGCGTTCAGCCACCAATCTACAGCCATGAATCTATAGCTAGGAGGACTTGCACAGCGACATCTCTGGAGGTTAACGGACATCAACCCATGAAGAAATAACATTGAAATCAAAAAAAGAGACTTGTGGGCACATGTGCAATGAGAAAGCACAATGGAAGTGGAGTGCAAAGGGTGGTATATATTAACAGGATGGGTATGGAAAGTTCCAGTGCCTAACTGGGGGTTACTTTCCACCTTTAGTCAAGTGGAGAAGACGTGCAAATTGCATTAGCATTTGTGTACCTACTACTGCAACCACAACAGGGGAAAGGAGGACACCGAACAGGAAACAGGAACAAATGGGGAGGGGCAACCAAACATTTAGTTGAAGAGATAGTTTTTGAAGGAACAGAGAGGTAGAAGACAAAAGTTGTTTTAATGGGAGGGTTTTAAGGTGTGACAAGACTTCAGAGGGACTTGAAAACAAGGACCAAGATGGTGGCATATTGTGATGGAGGATGGAACACCAGAGGAGAACATCTTTTATGACCTACTGCATTCCTTTCTATCTGGCTAGCCAGCTTCTCATCTATGCCAAGAGATATAATTTATCATTCCCATTGTTAATTGTATATTTCCTCTGGTTAAAATTCAAAAGTACTTCATTGGCTGTAAAGCGCTTTGGGACATCCCGAGGTCGTGAAAGGCGCAAGTCTTCCTTTCTTCAAAAAAATAAAAACACAAATTCCCCACCACCGATACAAGAGGGTGACTACCTCAGCAGCAGACCTGTATTAGCCACTTGATAGGCATCTAGGTCTGGCTATCAAAATGGACAGAAACCAAGAAGCAACAAACATTTACGCCAAAACCTTAAAATGGATTCCTATTGAAAAAAAACTTTTCACTGTCAATATTGTTCCCAATAAACATTATATTTATAAAGAGACCCAACGGTATCAATTTTTCACGACCAATACTTCCTTTCACCTCCACCAAAAAAAAGCATGTGCTGGTTGGAATGCTGTTAAAGAAACTTTTCCTCAACAATATTAACATTTCCTTCCCCAAATAATGCACACTCCAACAAAACTGATAGTGACTGCAGTCATGGCTGGGGGCTCCTTTTATCTTCATTATCCCTCTCCTATAGACACAGGCACTAGGTGAAATGTCCGGTAGCACTAGAGCTGGAGTTAAATCACTGTTGAAAAGCATGTCGAGAATAAGAAACCTCGCTACACCAAATATGTGAGCGATTAACAAAACGCTAAGTGCCTACTGGAGTCTCCGGAGAGATGTGAAAAAGCAACTGTTTAAAATCAGGAGGGCAGTGATAAATGTAACTACGAAAATGTAATTAAAATACAGAACCAGCCCAGAATGAGATTGGGAATTCACCGCATTAAGAAATCTTAGGGGAGAGCTGCAGCTCACCACTATGAGGCACAGTTGGGTTCCCACACCAGCAGAGTTCTGTTACCAGACTCATGCAATTTTTTTTTACTTCAGGGGCACTCATTAAAATAATGAGCTCATCAAATAATTTATTTTAAATGAGTCACTTTAATTTTGAAGATGTATGATTTTAAAAATTATAAAAGCACATAATTGTGTTTGATTTATGGATCCACTGATCTAGTCTTTCTGGACCATATGTAACAGCTTAACTTTGCGCAGAGCACACAGGAGGAAAGAAGAAACTAACACAAGGGGCCAAAAGTTGCTCTTCATCTTTATGCGATACATGCGCTAAATCCCACTACAAAACAATACATTGCAATATATGGAGGCATTTTGAAAAAAGATAAAATGGAGCGATATCCCCTGCATGATGAATTTTCTATGTTGATGGAGTGAGGGGGGGGGGGGCAGGCGAGGGGGCAGCAGAGAGAGACAAACAGAGAGAGGGTTACGGGGTGGGGGACCGAGGGAGGAGGTGTGGTGGGGTGGGGCGCTGAGAGGGAGTGGTCCGAATGGGAGGAGGCGGTCCAAGTGGGAGGAGATTTGGGGGGGGGGGGGGGGGGAGGGGGAGGGCGGAGAAGAGGGGGGTACGGTCCGAGTGGGAGGAGGCGAGAGCGTGCACGGAAGATGTTGCTCTAGGCTGGTCTTGCACATCTCTTCACATTGCTAGAAGAGCTTTATTGCGACAGGCATGGGCACAAATTGATTTCCCACAGTCTGTAGCCGGGGATTACTGTGTGGTACAGATACCCTGGAAGGGAAGGGAAAGAAAGGGAAAAAGAAAAAAAAAATAAAGCAGCCACACAAAAACAATTTTAAGTTACCATTACGACCTACGACCGTTGGGCGAAAAAAAAAAGCCATTCCTGTTTTCATTAAATCCACGTAAAGCAAACCAACTTTGTTTTGCAAAAAAGAGAGCCAGGCCAAATTGACAACTGCTGAGTCCACTTGTGTGTTCCATATGGTGCCCATCCTTGCAAGGCAATCTTCCTGCTCAACACTATTTGAGAGTTACATTATGTTCGCAATTGGCATGGTGCAGGTTTCTGTTGGGTAAACAAAGGTCACTCTCAGAATTGGTGTCTTCATCCCCTTTTCTGTTAATATTTTTGCATGATTTTTCATTTAAACATTCCCAATTCTGGTGCTGGGGATAATACTCCTGTAATATTGTACATCTTTGCAGATCGCACAGATTTTATACATTTGCAAGGAGCCGAGGCTCTGGACCAGGATTTAATTACCTTTTCTTCTTTTTTCATTCGTTCATGGGATGTGGGCGTCGCTGGCGAGGCCAGTATTTATTGCCCATCCCTAATTGCCCTCGAGAAAGTGGTGGTGAGTCGCCTTCTTGAACCACTGCAGTCCGTGTGGTGAAGGTTCTCCCGCTGTGCTGTTAGGAAGGGAGTTCAAAGATTTTGACCCAGCAACGATGAAGGAACGGCAATATATTTCCAAGTCAGGGTGGTGTGCGACTTGGAGGGTGGTGTTGTTCCCATGTGCCTGCTGCCTTTGTCCTTCTAGGTGGTAGAGGTCGTGGGTTTGGGAGGTGCTGTCGAAGAAGCCTTAGCGAGTTGCTGCAGTGCATCCTGTGGAGGTACACACTGCAGACACTGTGCGCCGATGGTAGAGGGAGTGAATGTATAGGGTGGTTGATGGGGTACCAATCAAGTGGGCCGCTTTGTCCTGGATGGTATCGAGCTTCATGAGTGTTGTTGGAGCTGCACTCATCCAGGCAAGTGGAAGGTATTCCATCTCACACTTGACTTGTGCCTTGTAGATGGTGGAAAGGCTTTGGGGAGTCAGGAGGTGAGTCACTCGCCACAGAATACCCAGCCTCTGACCTGCTCTTGTAGCCACAATATTTATGTGGCTCGTCCAGTTAAGTTTCTGGTCAATGGTGACCCCCAGGATGTTGATGGTGGGGGATTCGGCGATGGTAATGCCGTTGAATGTCAAGGGGAGGTGATTAGACTCTCTCTTGTTGGAGATGGTCATTGCCTGGCACTTGTCTGGTACGAATGTTATTTGTCACTTATGAGCCTAAGCCTGGATGTTGTCCAGGTCTTGCTGCATGCGAGCACGGACTGCTTCATTATCTGAGGGGTTGGGAATGGAACTGACACTGTGCAATCATCAGCGAACATCCCCATTTCTGACCTTATGATGGAGGGAAGGTCATTGATGAAGTAGCTGAAGATGGTTGGGCCTAGGACACTGCCCTGAGGAACTCCTGCAGCAGTGTCCTGGGGCTGAGATGATTGGCCTCCAACAACCACTACCATCTTCCTTTGTGCTAGGTATGACTCCAGCCACTGGAGACTTTTCCCCCTGATTCCCATTGACTTCAATTTTACTAGGGCTCCTTGGTGCCACACTTGGTCAAATGCTGGCTTGATGTCAAGGGCAGTCACTCTCACCTCAGGAATTCAGCTCTTTTGTCCATGTTTGGACCATGGCTGTAATGAGGTCTGGAGCCGAGTGGTCCTGGCGGAACCCAAACTGAGCATCAGTGAGCAGGTTATTGGTGAGTAAGTGCCGCTTGATGGTACTGTGGATGACACCTTCCATCACTTTGCTGATGATTGAGAGTAGACTGATGGGGTGGTAATTAGCCAGATTGGATTTGTCCGGCACTTATTTGTTCTGAAGGGCACAAGTTCTTCTCCAAGGTATATCAGCATGAGACACTCCATCCAGTTCAAACTCTTTTTTTTTAGAAAAAAAAAAGGAAATATCCATCTGTTTCTTCTTAATGGGAGGATTTTCATTCTCTCTCTTTACCTTCTCCATTTCCTCTTGCGCCACTCATTGTCTTCTCCTCCTCCAACTCCCGGAACTAAGAGTGGGCAAGCAACCTGATCCCAGCCAGGTCTCTTCACTGTAGCCAGACATCAAGAGGCCCAGTGATGACAGCAGCCCTGTGCTGCTTCTTTAGAAATCGTACAATGATTCTGTGGCATGGGTCTTGGGCACTCCACCAGCTCTTGCACTTCACCCAGTTAATAAAATGTGGAAAAAACAGCACTTTCATGCACAGTGCCCACTTCTAGAAGGTTCCTAGGGAGAAGAGGAACACTGCTCCCTTTTACTACATTAAGAAAGACATGCTCCTTTCAGGATGTCCCAAAGCGTTTTACAACCAAAGTACTTTTGAAGTGTAGTCACTGTTGTATGAAACGCAGCAGCCAATTTGAGTACAGCAAGATCCCACAAAAAGCAACGTGATAATGACCAGATAATCTGTTTTAGGTGTTGGTTGAGGGATAAATGTTGGCCAGGACACCGGGGAGAACACCATTGCTCTTCTTCGAAACAGTGCATCAACGTCCTTCAGCTTGGTGAGTACAGAAAATTCGTCAAAATAAAAAAAACTGTGTGATAGGTTTATGACACCAGACTTAATCCAATGCCATCATTTCATTGCACTCACGTGTGCATACGTGTGGGGCGGTTTGGGCCATTTATATGAATGTGCATCTCTCCACACCCTTCCAGCAATATGAAGCAGCTGAGACATTAAAGGTTTCCAGATATATTGGTAGAGAAATCATTGTTTTAGCCCCATCTCAACATAACTTTTTAAAAATTTTTGAATTTATTACTGACTTGCACGATTACTGGCTAATACCGAGCCTGTACCAGGACTTGTATTGCTTACTAACCAGTGACTATTTTGCAGCGAGAGAAGCACAATGAGGCACTTCGATGCAGTACTGAGGGAGTGCTGTACTGTCGGAGGTGCCGACTTTCGGATGAGACGTTAAACCGAGGCCCCCCATCTGCCCTCTCAGGTGCATGTAAAAGATCCAACGGCACTATTCGAAGAGCAGGGGAGTTCTCCCCTGGTGTCCTGGCCAATATTTATCCCTCAACCAACAACACTGAAACAGAAGATCTGGCCATTTATTTCATTGCTGTTTGTGGGACCTTGCTGTGTGCAAATTGGCTGCTTACATTTCCTACATTACAAGTGATTACACTTCAAGTGTACTTCATTGGCTATAAAGCACTTTGGGATGTCCTGATGTCATGAAAGGCACTATGTAAATGCAAGTCTTTCTTTCTTTCACTCAAATGTGATGAACACGCCACAGCAGGAAATCACTACTCTAAGAGCAGAACCAAAGACTACAGAAAAAGCAGGTGTGCGTTACTGGCGTTTACTTTGAGGAAAGCCACCAACAGCAGGAGAACTGGGCGTCAGCAGCCAATGGTATGCATAACAAGGCAAAAGGACCTTTAAAGGAGCATTGTCTTCAACAACAATTTGCATTTACAGAGTGCCTTTAACATTTTAAAATGTCCCAAGGCACTTCACAGCTATGTTATCAGACAAAATTTGACACCAAGTCACAGAAGGAGATATTAGGACAGTCAAAGAGGTAGGTTTTAAGGAGCTTCTTATAAAGGAGGAGAAAGAGGTGGAGAGGTTTAGGAAGGGAATTCCAGAGCATAGGGCCTAGGCAGCTGAATGCATGGCCACCCTTGGTGGGGTGATGAAAATCGGGGATGCACAAGAGGCCAGAATTGGAGGAACAGAGTTCTTGGAGTATTGAAGGTGGTTACAGAGATAGGGGGGGGCCAGAGCCATGGAGGGATTTGAACCAAGAGGATGAGAATTTTAACTTTGAGGCGTTGTCTGATTAAAACAAAAGTTTGGCTGTTTTATTTTCTCTATGTGGGAGTGAGAGAACATAGGAACAGAAGTAGGCCAGTCAGCTCCTCAAGCCAGTTCTGCCATTCAATTAGATCATTTATGATCTGTACCTCAATTGTTTTTACCCACCTTTGCTCCATATCCCTTAATACCCTTTACCTAACAAAAATCTATCGATCTGAGTCTTGAAAATTCCAATGGACCCCCAGCATCCAGCCTTTTGGGGTAGAGGGTTCCAGATTTCCACTATCCTGTGTGAAAAAGTGCTTCCTGATTTCCCTCCTGAACAGCCTAGCTCTAATTTTAAGATTATACCTCCTTGTTCTGGTTTTGCCCACCAGAGGAAATAGTTTCTTCTGTATCCAATCTATCTGATCCCTTTATCATTCTAAACACCTTGATTAGATCACCCCTGAACCTTATACACCCAAGGGTATACCAACCAAGTTCGTGCAACCTGTCCTTTTATGTAACCTGTCCTCATAATTTAACCCTTTTAGCCACACTTCATTGCATCATGACAACACGACATTCAAGTAATATAATAATTTACAACACTGTACCACGTTTGAAGACAAAGGAAGATTGGCCAAACACTTTCATTATATGTAGAAGATACCCACGTGTCTCAATACAATATCACGTTTAAACACCTCGACGACCCTAGTGGGCATAACACACTCATGGCTTTGCCGTTCAAGTCCAATCAGGTATCATTTCGACAGCACCTCCCATACCCGCAGCCTCCACCACCTAGAAGGACAAGGGCAGCAGGTGCATGGGAACAACACCACCTCCAAGTTCCCCTCCAAGTCACACACCATCCCAACTTGAACATATAATCGCCGTTCCTTCATTGTCGCTGGGTCAAAATTCTGGAACTCCCTACCTCACAATATTGTGGGAGCACCTTCATCACACAAGCTATAGCGGTTCAAGAAGGTGGCTCACCACCACCACCTTCTCAAGGGCAACTAGGGATGGGCAATAAATGCTGGCCTTGCTAGCGGTGCCTATCTCCCAAGAATGAATTAGAAAAAAAAGTTATGATGTTCACTTGCTCAATCCAAGGACCAGGTGCTATCTTTTTTAAAACAGTATTTAAGTAACTGTTAGATTTCTTCCCCCACCCCTCCCCCATCCATTTAAATGAAGATTTAGGAAAAATGGAGGACACATCTTATACTGTGCATATCATCCAGGAGGAATACGGCAACTGCATGCCATGATTATGGAGATAGGATTTGAGCACATAATCTAGGTTGACACTTCACTGGCGTGTTGTATTGTCGGAGGTGCCAAAATTTCAGAACTGGCGTTAAATCGTCTGCCTGCTCAGGTGTGGAGATGCCGGTGATGGACTGGGGTGTACAAATGTAAGGGATCTTACAACACCAGGTTATAGTCCAACTGTTTTATTTGAAAATCACAAGCTTTCGAAGGCTTTCTCCTTCGTCAGGTGAGTGTCGAGATTCATTGAAAATTACCGCATATATAGTCATAGAACAATGCCTGGTGATTACAGACAATCTTTCCAACTGCCCGTTATCAAGGCCATCAAATTAATTGAATAGTGTTCAGACAGAGAAACCTTAGATACCCCAGACAACTGAATATACAAACGGCCAGAACCAAAGAAAGAGAGGGAGAGAGAGAAACATCCGAAAGGAAGAGAAAGAGAGAGAATGACCAGTTGCTCAGGTGAATATAAAAGATCCCATGGAACTATTCCAAGAGGAGCAGGGGTGTGTCACCTGGCCAACACTTTTGAAGAAGGGTCTGCTGCTGAGAGATTAACTTTTCAGTTCTCTCCACAGATGCTGTGCTTTTCCACCGTTTTCTATTTTGAGTTATATATCCAGCATCTTCCATTATTTTTTTCCGTTTTATCATGTTCTTCAGATTTGTTGCCTGGTGTTGAATTGTTAAGTCTAAACAAATCCATTTTAACTTTCACCAACATGAAAAGCCAGGAGAAGAGGATTGTGGGCCAGTCAGAACCAATACCAGAGTTTGTCAGTAACCAACGGCAACATCCCTAAATCGCTCATTATTCTGACAATCCTAACACACATTTACTGCAGATGTTCCAGTCTCCTCTTTATTTTTTTTGTTGGTCAAAACATACGTGAAGTTAATTTTTTTTCCTCCCAATTCTAATTAGTGAGCGTTTCCTTACATTAGTGGTTTCCAGGTCTGCAATGCTTCCTGCTGAAGGATGACCCAGCCTCACTGCGTGAAGTCGCACATTGTTTCAGCAGTACATAAAGACCTCCTGATGGGATGCTGAGCGTCTATCCACTGCTGCAGGGGTCAAGGACAAGGACCTCAATCAGCAGCGGAGGTTTGATCTGGAAACCTTAGTGATTATCCTCACAAAACCTCTGCTTTTACAGGAACCACACACATACTGCGAATGGAATGATTAAACTGAGATTCTACCTACATTCACCACTATTCAAATAGAGCACATTATGCAGTTAAGTGCAAATCAAATTTACCACCGTCAACTCCTTAGAGCAGAAAAGGTTAAGAGAGATTTGAGATAAGTGTTCAAAATCATGAAGGGTTTACATAAAGTAAATAAAGAGAAACTGTTCCTATTGGCAAAAGGGTCGAGAACCAGAGGGCATGTATTTAAGATGATTGGCAAAAGAACCAAAGGCGACGACATGAGGATTTTTTTTTAAACACACACAGCAAGTAGTTAGGATCTGGAATGCACTGCCTCAAAGGGTGGTAGAAGTAGATTCAATCGTGGCTTTCAAAAAGGAACTGGATAAATACTTGAAAGGAAAAAATTTGCAGGACTGCAAGGAAAGAGTGGGGGAATGGGACTAACAGGATTGCTCTTACAAAGAGCTGGCATGGGCTTGATGGGCCGAACGGCCTCCTTCTGTGCTGTAACCAATCTATGATTCTACTGCACGTTAGCTCTAGATGTTGTGGGGAGAAGGCAGGCAGATTTAAAACTGGTGAAAAGAACAATTTAGGACAGATGACAACAACTTTTTCCAAGCAAATATTGATGGGCATTCAGAATGGTCTTTTTGGTTAGTGGAGACGCTGCATTATCCTGAGATCCTAAAACTTCAGGATTCATTATGACCTGAGGCAAGATGATGGATGCAACTGGGAAGGAGTGGACACAGATGAGTTTTCTTTCCTCAGAGCGATTTAGCTAAAATTGGCTTCCACCGTGTTTCTGATGAATCTCTCTCTTTCCATATCTACCTCTATCCATAATATCTTAAGTTTTGGTCTGTGCGCATTTCCTATTTGTCATACTTATTATATTATAAATATTGTGTCCTGGCCAATATTTATCCTTCAACCAACACTACTGAAACAGATTATCTGGTCACCATCACATTGCTGTTTATGGGATCTTGCTGTGCGCAAATTGGCTGCCCGTGTTTCCTACATTGTAGCAGTGACTACACTTCAAAAAGTACTTGATTGGCTGTAAAGTGCTTTGGGATGTCCTTAGGTCATGAAAGGCATCATATAAGTCTGAGGCTCTTTTTTTTACTTCCTTTTGTCATGCCTGCTGTCATGCTTTGCTCCCACCTGGTATCATGATTTTGTTAACTACTGTAACCTTTACATCACAAAACAGTAGAGCAAGACTCGTATACTTAGCTTTCTGCTTTCCAGAACCTAATTGACCCTGTGATCTACAATGTCACCTGCTTTCCTCTCTCCCATTGGCACCCCCTCTTGTAAAGCGCATCGCCTCCCTCTATGGTAGGCCTTGGTAATCAGACGTCTATCTCCTCTGGCTGCCTGACCTCTAACACTAACCCAGCCTCCTCTTTTGCTCCTATGACCTGGAGCGAACTCCTCACTCTGAACACAAGGACCAGGAGTAGGCTATTCCGCCCCTTGAGCCTGCACTGCCATTCAATTAGATCATGGCTGATCTGCACCTCAACTCCAGTTTTCTGCCTTTGCTCCATATCCCTTGATAGATTTTTGTTGGGTAAGGCTATCAACCTCAATTTTGAAAGCTCCAATTGTCCTAGCTGTAAGGTGGGCAACATGAACAGCAAACGCAGAGCATATACTGTGACTGCCATAGGAGATTTCACGAGTGTGTCAAAAGTTTTACGTACAGCATGATACAGGCACGATGGGCCAAATGGCCGCCCTCTGTCCTGCAAGATTCTATACTTCCATCACAACCTGAGTATTAGGTTTAAGGTGGTAAGGTTTAAACTTCTCACATACTTGTATTATTGGTTGTACACTGGTACAAGTACTTAGAGTATATTTAAAGGACATTAAAAAAAAGATGCAAGTACAGCCTCTTCGCTTAAAACACTCTCGGCTCTGATCCCTAGGCAGGTTTCCAATTTTGAAAACTGTGAAAATCACATCAAGGTCAGCAGATCTTTCCCAAAGGATTGCAAAAATTTGCAGCCTTTCAAAGTCATCAGATATTGGAATTAGCCAACAGGTTGGCAATATCTATTGCTGATCACTACGGGGGCAGGATAGGGGAATGAATTTACTTTGAAAAAAGTCAAAGGCAGTGGGGAGTTTCTTTTCAAAAGAGAGGAAAATACAAAAAGAATGTGAAATTTGAGCACAAGCCACCCTTCAGTCAATTCTTGCATATCCCCTGGTAATCGGCTCTAGGATGGCTTTAGCAGAGTCCTGGGAGTGGGCAACACACATGCACTGCCAGATAGAAGGGCAGCGAGATTGGGAGGAATATAAACTAAGACTTTCCCAGAACAGGTGCCCAACGTGTCAGCCCTGGCTCAGTGGGTAGCACACACGACGTCCACATCCCATGAACGAATAAAATAAAAACTCTCGTCTGAGTCGGAAGGTCGTGGGTTCAAGTCCCACTCCAGAGCCTTGAACATAAAATCCAGGCTGACAGTCCAGTGCAGTACCGAGGGAGTGCTGAACTGTCAGAGGTGCCGCCTTTCGGATGAGACGTTAAACTGAGGCCCCGTCTGCCCTCTCAGGTGGACGTATGAGATCCCATGGCACTAATTCGAAGAGCAGGGGAGTTCTCTCCGGTGTTCTGGCCAACATCTATCCCTCAACCAGCGTCACTAAAACAGATTATCTGGTCATTATCACATTACTATTTGTGGGAGCTTGCTGTGCGCAAATCAGCTGCGACGTTTCTCTACGTTACAACAATGACTACACTTCAAAAAGTATTCGATTGGCTGTAAAGCACTTTGGGACGTCCTGAGTTTGTGAAAGGCGCTATATAAATGCAAGTCCTTATGAGACCTGATTGACGCACATATCGTACTGTACTTTTTAGCCAGCTTTCCATTTTGGGGAACGGAAGGAGGGAGGATGAGGGGATGAGCAACAACGCATGTTTCAAAATAAAACAGCACACATCACGCACGCTGAAGGAGCACGAGATAGAAGGCCCAACCATGTACAATCAGAACCCTGCATCAATATCATGACTATTACTGGTTCATCTGAGATATCGCTAGAATGCATAATGCACTTTTTTAGGGGGATGGGACTAGGGTTGCCAACCCTCCAGGATTGTCCTGGAGTGTCCAGGAATTAACAGTTGATCTCCTGGTCACTGCTGCAAGCAAAAACCCAGGGGAAAAATCATTGGGGCATTAAAAAAAAGTTTTTTCCCCCCATTTTCTTTGAAGACCTCTGTTTATTAATTATAAAAATGTTGGAGATGGGAATAAAGACTGTTTGGCTGGGGGGGCGGGGGGGGGGGGGCAGTTGGGGGCAAGAGGTCACGTGATGAAACCTCCAGAGCTGGCAACCCTAGCTGGGACTGTCACCTCCATCCTGAAAATATTCACATTTCAGCAGAGTGGATCACGATGAGTAAAACATTAAGACCATTCCCCTCAAAGCTTTGAGGAATCAGTCCTCTAATACCATCAGGAAACCAAGAGAAGAGCAGGGCCCTTGATCTTTATCTGCTCCAAATGCACCATCTCCGAAGGGGCATCCTTTTTTTTTTAAGGTTCAAGTGATCTCAAATCAAAAATACTGACAGTGCCATCGTTTGGGAGGGGAAGGGAGAGAATTAAAAACACATGGCATCAACTTCACTTGAGAAGTCGCAGGTAATTTATTACAGCTTGCAAGTGGTCTACAGCTGAAACTGATCCAAACATTTCTGTCGTGCCGAATGGAATCAATTCAGATCCCTTCCTGTGGCCGTTGAGCTTTGATGCACCAAACAGAATTGGTTTTCCCGTATAAACTCGCACAGAAACAGCTAATTAAGGAGTCCGTAAATCTGACAAATCAAAAAAAAAAAATCACACGTTAGTTTAAAGCGCGGGGCCAGATGAGGCTGCTGTCGTACAATCTGGCAGCAGACCCTCGATTGACATTTGGAATGTGGTGCCACTCGCTACCTCAGGAAAACAGGTACCACGCTTCCTACTATGGGGAGAGGGGGAGCGAGTTATTCAGGACACGTGCCTTTCTTCTTACTCACCCCCTGCCTAACAACACCCTCCTTTGAAGAGGAATTGTTGCCACATTTTAGGAGCTTTCACTCAGCATCAGATCATTCTGAAACGCCCATAGGGAAGGTTTGAACAGGAGCAAGCACTCATTGCTGCTGCTGAACCGGCTATGCATTCCACTGACACTAATACCAATGCAAATAAAAAGGTTCAACAACCAGAAAGGACTTCACTCGGGTTGCCGACCCTCCAGGATTGTCCTGGAGTCTCCAAGAATTAAAAATGTATCTCCTGGACACTGCTGCAGGAAGAACAAAGTGCGTTTTTTTTTTCATTTTCTTTGAACACTTTCATTTATTAATTATAAAAATATTGGAGGTGGGAAAAAAGGCTGTTTGGGCGGGACGGGGCATGTGATGAAACCTCCAGGACTACGTCCAGAGTTGGCAGCCTGAGACTTGCTGTTTGCAGATGCAGGTACCATCACATTACCAATACCTTTATTTCAGACTGCTTTATATACGACAGATGGCGACGAGTCTTGCAGAGACTGCCATTCTAACAGTAGCCTCTTTTAAAAAGACACCTTTCTTAACTCTGCTCCACGTAACAATTAAGTATTACACAATTTTTCCCCTTTTAGCAAGCTTTGTGAAGAACCCAGAACAAACAATATCGCTGATTATCAGGCCACAAGAACTAGAGCAAAAATAATCGTGGACGGTGGAGATTGAATAACGCAAATTTCATTTTACTACATGAGATTACCACAAGTGCAGTAGGGCTCATATTCTGCAATTTGGGCTTTTCTTCTGTGAAAACTGCAAAGCCGTGGCCATGGAAATGATTAATGAAGCACATTCTCCTGCCCCCATCCACGCCCCACCCTCTGCAGTGAGGGGCCTGGAATAAGTAATAAACATTACAAGCCACTTTGAAAAAGAAACACACGGTGCAGCCCATTCCATTCCGCAGTCACTTTACTGACACGATGCGAAACGCTACACTCAGTGAGCATTACATCACCAGCGTGTCAGATCGAATGCCGTGCAAGCTGCTGCACAGAAAGAACAAGCTTGCGTTTATATAGCACCTTCCATGTCCTTAAGACTTCACAGCGAATGAATTATTTTGAAGTGCAGTCACTGTTGTAATGTAGGAAATGCAGTAGCCAATTTGTACACAAAGGCCCACAAACAGCAAAGAGATAAACAACCAAATATTCTTTTAAAATTAAGAAAGTGATTTTGGTTGAGGGATAAATGTTGGTCGGTAGACTGGGAAAGCTTCCCTAATCTACTTCAATCAATGCTATGGGATCTTTTATGTCCACCTGAGAGGGCAGCAGCTTTGGTTTAACGTCCCCTCCTTCTCAGTACTGCAATGAGGAGATTTGCTTCAATTTCCTTCGCCCCACCATTGGCGGCCGTGCCTAAAGCTGTCTCGGCCCTAAGCCCTCCCAAACCCCTCAATCTCTCTCTCCTCCTTTAAGATGCTCCTTAAAACCTACCTCTGCCAAGCTTTTGGTCCTCTGTCCCAATATCGCCTTATGAGGCTCGGTGTCAAATTTTGTCTGACAATGCTCCTGTGAGTCACCTTGGGACATTTTACTAAGTTAAAGGCGCTATTTAAATGCAAGTTGTTGTTGCACTGAAGTCCCAGCTTAGCGCTCATGTCTCTGGAATGGGTCTTGAACTCACAACCTTCTGACCACTGAGCCAGATCTAAACACATTTTGAGCACAGAACCTTCAGTATCATCCTGAGTTCCAAGATTCTATTTCATAATTAATTGCAAACGTTGCACCTGCCACTGTAAAAAGCAATGAGGCAGAATTAAACTTTGCTTTTGACAGGGCACGCTAAAGCTCAGTGCCGCAGAGCAGGGAGCAGCAGCAAGTTCATGTTGCGCTGTGAACTGTTTGGAGGGTAGAGTGCCGAGCAGAGGCCACAGCGTCCAACAGAAAGCGGGGGGGGGGTTTGTTAGTTAAGGCTAACCAAACAAAATTTGACACCGAGCCACATATTTGGGACAGGTGACCAAAAGCTTGGTCAAAGAGGTAGGTTTTAAGGGGCATCTCAAAGGGAGGAGAGGTAGAGATGTTTAGGGAAGGAATTCCAGAGCTTAGTGCCTAGGCTGCTGAAGGCACTGTCACCAAAGGTGGAGCGGTGAAAATCAGGGATGCACAAGAAGCCAGAATTGGAGGAGCACAGAGATCTCGGAGGACTGTAGGAGTTAAAGATAGGGAGATATAGGTGATCAAGGGATATGGAGCAATGGCGGGTCGATGGAGTTGACCATAAAAAGGGGCAAGAGCGAGCTTGTTTCTATGCATTCGATATATCGTGCAGATTTATTGTCATTAACTGGGTAATAGGAGTTTGTTACATCAACCAGAACATATATAACTGTTTCTAGGCAGAGTGTAGTTATACAGTTTACATGATGTATCAAAAGCAGCTTAGCCCATTTTGTTTGCCTACTTCTTAAAACCTTTTATCACATGGTAAGAAAGCACTATGATTAAGAGTCAAAAACAACACTGGTAAAGAACAGTTTTGCCTTTGCCCCTGAGTGTTGTTAAATGAAATAACTCATCAATGACAAACTAAACTAAAAGCAAACAAACCCTCAGGCAATCCAAACCTACATACATGCACATATATTTTTCAGTTGATTAACAAAATATCTTATTCTTAATGGGGTTCTCCTTTCAATGGACAAGGTGAACTGGGAAACTTGTAGACATTATGTAGTTCATCAGTCATTCTTAATGCTGGCATAAATCACTCCATCAACACCTCAATAGGAAATGTTTGTCCTTCAAAGATGGCAGTCAAGCGGGAAAAGAAGTTGCATTTATATAGCACCTTTCACATCCTTAGCATATCCCAAAGTACTTTACAGCTCATGAAGTATTTTCGAAGTGTAGTCACTCTTGTAATGTAGGAAATGCGGCAGCCAATTTGCACACAGCAAAGTCCCACAAACAGCAACATTTCATTTTACTACAAGAGATTACCACAAGTGCAGTAGGGCTCATATTCTGCAATTTGGGCTTTTCTTCTGTGAAAACTGCAAAGCCGTGGCCATGGAAATGATTAATGAAGCACATTCTCCTGCCCCCATCCACGCCCCACCCTCTGCAGAGAGGGGCCTGGAATAAGTAATAAACATTACAAGCCACATTTCCTACATTACAACAGTGGCTACACTTCGAAAATACTTCATGAGCTGTAAAGTACTTTGGGATATGCTAAGGATGTGAAAGGTGCTATATAAATGCAACTTCTTTTCCCGCTTGACTGTCATCTTTGAAGGACAAACATTTCCTATGTAAATGACCAGTTAATCTGTTTTAGTGGTGCTGACTGAGGGATAAATATTGGCCAAGGCACCAGGAGAATTCCCCAACTCTTTGAATAACGCCACGGGATCTTTTACACCTACCCGAGTGAGCACGTTAGGCCTTGGTTTAACTTCTCATCCAAAAGACGGCGCCTCAGACAGCGTAGCACTACTGCAGTACTGCCTTCAAGTGTCCGCCTAGATTATATACTCTGAAGTGAGGCTTGAACCCACGACCTCTGACTCCGAGTCAAGAGTACCACCACTGAGCCGAGACTGACACGCTAAGTTAAATTACGCAAAGTAATCAAGTTGAACTCCCTAGGTCTAACTTCCTCCTACACACCACCTCCAAGCCTTAATAATGTCATTCAGGATTTCTATGAAAGGTTGCAATTATTCTACCATCACATCATCATTCACCTTTACTGAGAGTGATGTGATTTTTTCCATCAAAGGGATGGATGTGACTGGCATCACCACACATATGCTGGCACAAAAATCTAGGGAGTGCTGCATTGTCGGAGGGGCCGTCTTTCGGATGAGTCGTTAAACCAAGGCCCCGCCTGCCCTCTCAGGTGGACGTAAAAGATCCCATGAGACGATTCGAGGAAAAGCAGGGGAGTTCGTCCTAGTGTACTGTTCAATATTTATTCCCTCAAACATCACTAAAAACAGATTATCTGGTCATTGCTGTTTGTGGGACCTTGCTGTGTGCAATTTGGCTACTGCATTTCCTACATTACAACAGCGACTACACCTCAAAAAGGTATTTAATTGGTTGTAAAGCGTTTTGGGTCGTCACGAAAGGCGCTACATAAATGCAAGTTTTTTCTTTCTTTTCTTTAGTATGAACAGATTAACTGCAAGGAGGGAGAGTAGCGCCAAATCCAGCGATGTTCCAACACCGAATATTCCACAGTATTAACCAAGACGCTTAATTAAGCACTGGTTCACTGATCTACAAGCAAATGTGAGAAGATCAGCAGACTCCATCCGCTGTTTGTCTCTGTAGATCAGCTAAGATGCTAGATCATTTTACAGTCGGTACTTCAATGAAACAAGTGATTAGAATTAGTTTTGCTGGAAGTTTAGAGTTGTTTCCTGTCATTCGATCCATTCAGGTCAATGCTAAATATAAATAAATGGGAGTAATTTCAAGCCTCGAATGGAAGCAGTTCTGGATCACACACAGCGGTACATTGCAGACACAATTGCATTAGTAATGAGTTAAAAGACTAGTGGTATATTAAGAATGGAAGACACTCCCAAGTACCACCCCCCCCCCCCCGCCCGACCTGAGCCAAACTGGTCCAGCAGGCAATACAGATTAAGCTTTCTCTGTTGGCAAGAAAGCTGTACACGCTCTGTAATTCCTCAGAAATTATAGGAAAGTATAAATGGGCGGGCGAGCGCAGACCGAGGGCGGGCGGGCGGGCGAGCGCAGACCGAGGGCGGGCGGGCGGGCGAGCGCAGACCGAGGGCGGGCGGGCGGGCGAGCGCAGACCGAGGGCGGGCGGGCGGGCGAGCGCAGACCGAGGGCGGGCGGGCGGGCGAGCGCAGACCGAGGGCGGGCGGGCGGGCGAGCGCAGACCGAGGGCGGGCGGGCGGGCGAGCGCAGACCGAGGGCGGGCGGGCGGGCGAGCGCAGACCGAGGGCGGGCGGGCGGGCGAGCGCAGACCGAGGGCGGGCGGGCGGGCGAGCGCAGACCGAGGGCGGGCGGGCGGGCGAGCGCAGACCGAGGGCGGGCGGGCGGGCGAGCGCAGACCGAGGGCGGGCGGGCGGGCGAGCGCAGACCGAGGGCGGGCGGGCGGGCGAGCGCAGACCGAGGGCGGGCGGGCGGGCGAGCGCAGACCGAGGGCGGGCGGGCGGGCGAGCGCAGACCGAGGGCGGGCGGGCGAGCGCAGACCGAGGGCGGGCGGGCGAGCGCAGACCGAGGGCGGGCGGGCGAGCGCAGACCGAGGGAGGGCGGGCGGGCGAGCGCGGGCGGGCGGGCGAGGGCGGGCGGGCGGGCGCAGACCGAGGGCGGGCGGGCGGGCGCAGACCGAGGGCGGGCGGGCGGGCGCAGACCGAGGGCGGGCGGGCGGGCGCAGACCGAGGGCGGGCGGGCGGGCGCAGACCGAGGGCGGGCGGGCGGGCGCAGACAGAGGGCGGGCGGGCGGGCGCAGACAGAGGGCGGGCGGGCGAGCGCAGACAGAGGGCGGGCGGGCGAGCGCAGACAGAGGGCGGGCGGGCGAGCGCAGACAGAGGGCGGGCGGGCGAGCGCAGACAGAGGGCGGGCGGGCGAGCGCAGACAGAGGGCGGGCGGGCGAGCGCAGACAGAGGGCGGGCGGGCGAGCGCAGACAGAGGGCGGGCGGGCGAGCGCAGACAGAGGGCGGGCGGGCGAGCGCAGACAGAGGGCGGGCGGGCGAGCGCAGACAGAGGGCGGGCGGGCGAGCGCAGACAGAGGGCGGGCGGGCGAGCGCAGACAGAGGGCGGGCGGGCGAGCGCAGACAGAGGGCGGGCGGGCGAGCGCAGACAGAGGGCGGGCGGGCGAGCGCAGACAGAGGGCGGGCGGGCGAGCGCAGACAGAGGGCGGGCGGGCGAGCAATAGAGAGCAAAGAAAAGTAAGACAGAAAGAATTATAATAGAGAACTGGTCTAGTGTCTAGTGCAGAACGGTTAATTCTTGCCATCTGCATTTTTTTTTTATAAACACATCAATTTAAGATCAGATTTATCTTCAGCTGTTGGAAACATGTTATTTTTTGTTTAGTACATGTATATCTAGGCTTTCTCCTCCCCCCCTCCAAGTCTTTGAGAATAAAGACAAGGGATTATCCTTAACGTTCCCTTTTTTTTTGTGAACCGCAACCCATCTACCATAATTACCTATAATCCGCCTGGATGGCTGCAGGGAATTCTATCAGCGTTGAGTCATTTCTGCGTCTCATTAAAGTGATACTGCTAGTGAAGTACTTTGAGTCCAATGTCGTTTCAGTAGCAGAGGGGTCACTGACCCCTATCCCACAGCACAATAAAGTATATGGTTCATATATCTGGAAAGCCTATTCATCTCGTCAAAATATTTGTAAATTCCATTATTCCCCAAACTGCATAAGGAAAGTGGATTGGCGTCACACCACAGCGGCCTGCAGTGTACATTATACTGTCTAGATTATGACACATTAATACTGACAATCCATCAGACTCTATAGATTAGCTGGCTCTAAACAAATACTGTGATACGGAGACACAACTTATTGACTGCTGCAAAGATTTGTGGCAGGGGCAGGGGTGAGGTGCAGCAAGAGGGCAGTCAGTGGAAACGGACCTCTGGTGACATTACCCAGGGCACAGACCTCTATGAAACCCTATAACCCGCAGTACTTATAAATCTTTCTACCCTTGCCATCCCCAACCCCCACCCACATATGGTGCGTTACTTCAGCGATCTTTGTGATTCTTTTTATATTTCACACACAAGTGCAATTATAGCCTCTTGTTTGAAGCAGTCTGTTGCAAGCAGACATTTGAAGATCAATGGAGCTGAAGAACAGGAGTATGCAATACGGGAAGGAACAGGCCTCATCAGCAAGCGCTCGGGAGCAACAGAAAAACGCAGTACTTCCCGGAGAGGACGAGGCACCGACAATACGCTAGAATTTCTTTAGGCCCGAGCTAGAGTTTCTCTACCTTCTTGAAGACTGTGCCGCCCACAATACTGTGGGGTTGCAGAATCCTTCACCATCAACGGTCCTCCCTGCAGGCTCGTCACCATAATGCAATCCAAAGCAGCCACTACACTTGCTAAAAAGTACATAGGTAGAAAGGAAGACTTGCATTTATATAGCGCCTTTCTCAACCTCAGGATGTACCAAAAGCGCTTTACAGCCAATGAAGTACTTTTTGAAGTGTAGTCACTGTTGTAACGAAGGAAACGTGGCAGCCAATTTGCACACAGCAAGGTCCCATAAACAGCAAAGTGATAATAACCAGATAATCTGTTTTAGTGATGTTGGTCGAGAGATAAATATTGGCCGGGTCACAGGGGAGAACTCCCCTGCTCTTCTTCAAAATAGTGCCACAGAATCATTTACGTCCACCTGAGGGGGCAGACAGGGTGTCGGTTTAACTCCCTCAGTACTGCACAAGAGTGTCAGCCTAGATCATGTGCTCAAGTCAGTGGGGTGGGACTTGAACCCATTACCTTCTGACTCAGAGGCTATGACTGAGCTACAGCTGGCACCAGGTAGCTTTAAGATTTATGAATTTTCTTAAAACGTTCCACTCTTGCTCTACACATAACGCCAGGATCCCTATAAACCAGAAACTTGACCTTTTATGCAACAAGGATCTAAGATGTAACTTGCCTGGGGTAAATAATGTACTCTTTTCTTTTAAACTGTTGGTTTGTTACTGGAAATAGTAAGGGTTATCCCATAATTCCCGACCTCTCTGAAATTGATGAAAACAGAGACACTCCCCGCAATCCCTGCTCTCCTCCCGCCCCCCAAATTTCTCAGCATGTGGGCGACACTAGCAAGGCCGTATTTATTGCCCATCTGTACTTACCCTGAGAAGGTGGTGATGGACTTGCTCCTTCAAATACTACAGTCCTTGTGGTGATGGTCCTCTCACAATGGTTTCAGGTCAGGAATTCCATTTTCCCCCCTATTTTTGAACTTTGTTTACAAGAGTGGCTTGCTGTGTCACTTCAAAGGGCATTAAGAGTCAGGCACATTGTGTGGGACTGGAGTCACGTGTAGGCCAGACTGGGAAAGGGAGACAGGCTCCCTTCCCTGCAGGACATTAGTGCCTCATATGACAGGCCACATGATGCAGGCTAGAAACTACACACCAGTATGTACTAAGACAAAAATAGCGCAGAAGAGAAAGGACGAGCAGAATGAGTACAGAATACTTGATTTTTCACCAGTACATCAAAACCGCTTAAAAACAATAAAAGCTCCAAAGTCTTAGTTACTCCCTGCAGTAACTATCATAACTTGGACCACCCGTCCATACCATAAAGCATTTATTTAAGACTGACCCCACGCCCCAGAATCTCTTGCTTCTGGCTTATCTCGCACCACAGCAAGAAGGGAACTGAAGAACATGTGTTGTCAGTCCCAGTTATGTGTCTCGTCCTTTTGATCCAGGTTGGAACGAAGATAGATATCGATAGTGGACATAATCAAATCAATGCTGCCAATCAAAGTAACGAAGAGTGGACTAAAAAACATGTCCAGTGACCAAAATCAAATCGTTTTATTACCTGGGTGGGCTGAACATCTTCTAACACTTGTTGAGCAGCAGAAATACCTCTGTCCTAAATGGTCATGCATGTCTGCTATAAATCAGGAGACGCCAATTCTGACACAATCTGGCTGACAGATGAGAAACATATTTTGATAATTCAGCCAGTACGGATAATTAAAGCATCTCCTCTCACAACAACAAGCTTACATATACTCCTGATAATGCAGTCTTTTTTTTGTATTCAAAAAAAATTAAATAATCCAATAATTTGAATTAAGCAACGTCAATTACACAGCACAGTGAGTGTTTAGTGCTAAAAAAAATTGAATCATAAGATAATTCAGAGTTGCTTAATTCAAATTAAGGGCAAACCTCAAGTGTTAGGCCAAACAATCTGGGCCTGATAAGAAAGTTTACAGAAAAATGTGTTTATTAAAAAGGGCAAACTGACACCCCCCCCCTTTGCTGCACCTCAATATATTCCCTCCCAGAAAGCATTCTCAATTTTAAAATCAAAACACACTGACCAGCCACAAGTTGCCAAAAAATAAGACATTTTTTTTTAATTCATTCGCAGGATGTGGGCATCACTGGAAATGCCAGCATTTATTGCCCATCCCTAATTGCCCTTGAGAAGATGGTGGTGAGCCGCCTTCTTGAACCTCTGAAGTCCGTGTGGTGAAGGTTCTCCCAGTGCTGTTCAGTAGGGAGTTCCAGGATTTTGACCCATCGACGATGAAGGAACGGCGATATAGTTCCAAGTCGGGATGGTGCTTGACTTGGAGGGGGAACTGGGAGGTGATGGTGTTGTTCCCATGCACCTGCTGCCCTTGTCCTTCTAGGTGGTGGAGGTCACAGGTTCAGAAAGTGCTGTCAAAGAAACCTTGCTGAGTTGCTGCAGTGCATCCTGTAGACAGTACACTCTATAGCCTCGATGCGCGGGTGGCAGAGGGAGTGGATGTTTAAGGTGGTGGATGGGCTGCCAATCAAGCGGATTGCTTTGTCCTGGATAATTTCAATCTTCTTGAGTGTTATTGTGGCTGCACCCATCCAGGCAAGTGGAGAGCATTCCACCACACTCCTGACTTGTACCTTGCACCTTGCACCTTGCACCTTGCAGGTGGTGAAGAGGCTTTGGGGAGTCAGGTGGTGAACCACTCACTGCAGAATACCCAGCCTCTGACCTGCTCTAGTAGCCACGTCATTTATGTGGCTGGTCCAGTCGAGTTTCTGTGCTTTTTCATAGCACAGATCTCCAATTCATCGGAGGCACCATGTAACTGTTTGCATTTAGAATTTAAATTCCAATTTTTAGTTCTAAAAAAAAGATTTTTTTTAAATGGTGGTGGTGGGGGGGGGGGGGGGGGGGGCAGGAGTGAATAAAATTCCCTGCACAAAGAATCTGTCAGTCTCAATTAAACACAAGTAGAAAATGACAATTACAATGACCCCTTTCTCTCCCAGGCCTCAATACAGTGGACATGTTTGGGGGGGGGTGGTGGGGGGCCTGGCACAATTACACACTTTAGTGACAGATCATTAACCTGTTGCCCGCAGAAATTTCTTTGCAGCATTTTCACGTACAATGTCAGCGGACAGAAATTTTTTTTTGCTCATGGCTTCTTCACAGAGAGGAACAATGTCTTCGTTAATTCCAAACAAATTCCAAGTGTAGGATTTTCAGCAGCAAGCTGTAAACTTGAGGTAATGCCCCAAACAGGGCTAAATGCAGCAAGGTGGGCTTCTACCTTGGGCAAAAGACTGGACATTGACCTATTTTCCTTTCCACTCTCTTTTTCTTGTCTTTTCCATCTCTTTCTCTTCACAACCCACTTAGCTGTGGGATCAGCAAGCATTTTATCTTGCTGTGTTTAATAGGGAGCTTTTAACAACATTATGAATTCTCATAAGCTCAATTCCATAACATTTCTCTAGCAACAGTGTCAAAATGTCAGGATTTTTTGACTATTTGGTTTTGGAGGCATTCCAGATCAGTTCATATTAATACGATACTATTAAATTCAATTAAACTCATCAAGTGAATTCCACAACACACAGCTTCTGGAAATGTGACTTAAATTGAGATGAAGTGTCTGTCCAGAATGGTGCTTCCTGCATACCACATCAGCTTGAAACATTGAAGGTTCATTGAAATGTTCCAGTCAACAATATGTTCGATTAGCTTCATTCACGTGAGCTAAGCAGGGGGTTAGCTGCCAAGAGTCCACATCTACAAGAGTGATAGCAGCTTTAATTGGCAGCTTGACTGGCAAATCCCTGGGCACAGAGACCTGAGGGAGAGTCAAAGGTCAAAGGTTTTGGCTTTATGTCCAGCCAAGAAAGGACAGTCAGCAGAAATCTGGAAAGGAAGTTGGACACTGAGCAAAAATTCCCTACTTAAGTTTAATACCGACTAGGTTCAGAGAATTTGTATTTAGTCCAAAGAACAGGGATAGTGGCAGGCTTTGCTGTTTAAGTTATGAAAAGTATTATGAAAGAGGATAAAGTTCACTGTAAATGTTATCGTCTCTGTTCTTGTGTGCAAAATAAATCAGCTTGTTAGTTTACAATTGGCCCAGTGTGTTCATCAATCCACCCAACATAAAATAGAAGAAACACACATTGGGGACATGTGCATGATTCGAGTATCCAGTCCACAGAAGGGGTTTCCTAGTTACAGTCAGATAGACTATTTACAACTAGCTATTGGGCAGTACACAGTAAACTCCTGATGATGGAGGATGAGAAACCAGTGACACAGAACTAAAGAAAGAACTTGCATTTATATAGCGCCTTTCACGACCTCAGAATGTCACAAAGCGCTTTGGAGCCAATATAGTACGTTTGAAGTGCCGTCACTGTTGCAATGTAGGAAATGCAGCAGCCAATTTGCGCACAGCAAGGTCCCACAAACAGCAATGTGATAATGACCAGATAATATGTTTCAGTGATGTTGGTTGAGGGATAAATATTGGCTAGGGCACCAAGGAGAACCCCCCACCCCTGCTCTTCTTCAAAACCGTGCCATGGACCCTTATGTCCAACTGAGGGGGCAGGCGGGGCCTCAGTTTAACATCTCATCTGAAAGAAGGCACCTTCTGACAGTGTAGCACTCCCTCAGTACCACATTGAAGTGTCAGCCTGGACTATGGGCTCATGTCTCTAAGAAATCTGTAACAGAACTAGATCACGATATTCAGATCGCCATTCAGTCCCGTGTGAACATGCTGCCAAATGTGGGAGGAATGCTGTCCAACTTTGTGTTTGATCGCAGACAAACATTATAGTGGAGATACTGAAAAGAGCCTTGGAATTTGGGGGGGCGGGGGGGGGCGGGGGGCAGTGGTGAAATATGACACTCAGGTGAATTTACGAGGGTGGGGATATACGAGCAATACCATTAGCAAGTTAAAAAAGAAATTAAAGTTATTAATTGGAAACTAAAATGTAAGCTATCAGCCTGATGGATGGGAAGCCTATAAAATACTCAAATTGAATAATTTATCTTTTTATTCCAGAGCAAACTCCTTTAATTTTCACAATCTCCCAACTCAATTAAAGTGTCTCCTGGTTATTCAACAGAATGAGATTCCATAGCATTACACAGTATTTACAGCACAGAAACAGGCCATTTGGCCGAACTGGTCTATGCCTTTGTTTATGCCCCACACGAGCCTCCTCCCACCCTACTTCATCGCACCCGATCAGCATATCCTTCTATTCCTTTCTCCCTCATGTACTTATCTAGCTTCCTATTAAAATGCATCAAATGAGATTAGCACTGCAATGCAGCTGGTGATAATCCCAAGTAATCCCTTTTATCAGAGAAATGGATAAGAGCAAGGTGATCACCATCCTCATTCACGCCCCCCCCCCCACACCCCTCCCCCCATTTCTGGAGATTCTAAATGTGTTTTTAAAAAAATAATCTCAAGACATGTCAGTCAGAATTAACAGATCAGAATGAATCAGTCAGGAAATCACACGGAATGGGCAGAGATTTGTTTATTTAATTATTGAAAAAAAGATAAAATTATACTGAAGAAATCAAGCTGAATGTTTCACTGCCAGCCCTCCGTCAGACTAATAGCAAGAATTTAACTTGAAATTCTGATTTGGAGACTCAGTGATTGCAGCACTGAGGGCATTGTCTGACAGACGCATTACCACGGTGACCAGGTGACCCTGAGCAGAAGCTGTAGAACAAGTTCATCCTCTTGGTCCTTCTGCGTATAATCTCTATGGTTACAGAGAGATGGCCGATGATGCGGCTGGAAGGTAGCAAGTGATGTCATCTTTCCCAAGAAACAATGCAATGAATGGTATACCTCCACATTGGATGAATACTCATTACTCCACAAATGGTACATTTGGTTCAAAGCACTTGACATCAAGTTTGCGTGTAAACCAAAATGTACTTCTTCAAAAAGAGTTCTTCTTTATTAATGAGTTCAGCACTTATATTTAAATCAAATTAACTTTGCCATTATTCCTAGCTTTCTGAAAGAAAACCTGCTATAATCGTGATGGATAAATGGCCTTCAGATCTCCGTTGGCAAAACTTAAATGCGTGCATCAAAACCGACTTCATCAGCTCCATAAATTTGAAAGAAACAACTGGATAATAATATTTAAATGTGAAATCCGTTCCAGTCAACACTTGGATTTAAAGCAAAAGTAGATTGGGTTTTTCTCTTATTAAATGCGGTCCGGCATGTTTGAAAGCTGGAAATGTAAATGTGATATTGAAAGTACTTAAATCAGCAATCAATGAAAGGGGTTACTGTCTCTCATGTTCATCCCCCATTACAAAAAAGCCAACACTGTAACTACAGATCTATTTTCTGCTACCTATGCTATGTGTATAAATGCATTATTTAACACTTATAATATTCAGCTGCAATTCATAACTACCTCACTATGCAAACCCAGGAAAGGTCCATTAACCATTTTTATTCTTTTTTCTCCCTCGAATATCATTCTCATCCACTTTAGTAATACCGTTGACCTGCAGCTCTCAAGAATTTAAAACATTAACTATAGTATTTAACTCCTTACTCCACCTGCTGCGCTGATAATCAAAAAGCTTTTATGCCAACAGTGCTGCGATTTTTATTTTAAGAGTATTTAAGGGCAAAGCTTTAGAGTACTTCTAAAACCGAGCAGGAGTATAGTCTAGACGCTCCCATTGCCCCAGTTTTCTGCCCCTTCATTGCCTGATGGCATTGACCCTGTTAGAGCAGGCTTCAACAGGCACAGGCACTGGCAACCTTCCATTATCTCTTTCAAATGGCCACTCTTCATGCGAGACCATAGACTGCAAGTATTCAAAGGCCATTCAACACACAGGATGCACCACAAACTTAGCCCAAACCCATTTTTACACAAGATCTGCAAAGGCACTTTTCCAGTAGGAAGCACCAGCTGGTCGTCAAGAGCCAGGATCGTGGTCGATTTCCCCCTCGCTCTGCCCCAAAGGAGAGAGGCTTGTTTTAGCACTCATTGTACCATTTGAGGGGAGATTAACTAATGCAGCATAGGCTGGAGATCAATCCAGGGTCTTTCCTGGTTTGTATGGCTGAGCTACTCACTGGACAGACCTCCAATGAATTCATTGAAGAAGTAGGTTGATTAACATATGAGGATTTGCAGAAGGCATTTGATAATGTTCCATATTTGAGGCTTTTAAAAGGTTAAAAGCTCAAGAAATAAACAAATTAGTTAGCTGGGATAAAAATGGTCTTAGCAATAGAAAATTGAAGGTGACATTAAATGGGCATGGGTCTGTTTAATGTGGATAAATTCAAGGTAATACACATTACGAGAGAAGAAACATTTGGGTGCGATTAGTGACTGTTCACTGAAAGCACTGAGTCATTGCAAAGCTGTCATCATCCAGACTAATCTAGTAATGAGATCCAAATGCATTTTGTTATAGGATTATTTTAATCGTATATAATTCACTGATGAAACCACATTTGGAATGTTCTGTGTCATTACAGGAACCTTACAGTCAATGGAGAAAGTTCAGAGAAAAGGAAGGAGGAAAATTCTGCAATTTAGGCCTACAATTTACAGAGAGGTTCACAAATCTGATCTGAGGAGGGAAGATTGAAAGCAGGCATTATGTAGGTCTTTATTTTTGCCTCAGCATTTTTAATGCACATGCAATCCAATTATTTCACTTCAACTCTGGTCACAGATCTATAGGGTACGAGTACAAAATTGGCAAGCTATGAGATTAAAATACTCTCTGGCCCTCCCACTAGAGTAACAAACATGTGAAATAGATTCCCATTAAAAGCAGTTGATGTCGTGTCAATTGGCTTCTTTAAAACGCAGTTCAATAACACCTGTTTAAGAATGGGATTGAAGGTACTAATGATAAGTAAAGACGTTTACAAAACACTGTGCAGGAAAATTGATTCACTTCTTGCTAGGTTGCTTATTAGAGTTTATCAGCAATAGTAATCGTTTTTATCCCCAAGGTAAGAGTTTTTTTTTGTGGGTTACATATCTCTCCATGGCCTCTGTAATCTTCTCCAGCCATGCAACCCAACGAGAACACGGTCTCTCCAGAATTGGCCTCTTGTACATGCCTGATTTCCTTTGCCCTAACGGCGGCCATGCCTTCAGCTGTCTAGGCCCTAAGCTCTGGAATTCCCTCCCTAAACCTCTCCGCCTCTCTACGTCTCTGTCCTTCTTTAAGATGCTCCTTAAAACCTACCTCATACCAACCTTTTGATCATCTGTCCTAATATCTCCTTGTGTGGCTCGGAGTCATATTTTGTTTGATAACGCTCCTGTGAAGCACCTTGGGACGTTTTACAACATTAAAGGCATTATATAAATGCAAATTGCTATTCTAGCTCACTGATGGTTCCCTTTTAAGAGCACAAACATGCTACAGAAGTCTCAGTGTTATGAAAAGAGATCCCCATTTTCTTATTAGTACATTGGATCTTCCAATTCCTGCCACAATCGATAGGTCACCCCCTCCCTTCAGCGGATAAGGGTCCCCAAATTAGTAACGTTTACATTTTCTAATTATTAGCGACGCGATTGTAATGGTAATCAAATCCGTTGTGTTGACCTGAAAAGCTTTCAAAATTCAATATTTCCTCATTAAAGTTTCCCATGCAATAAACCATTCCCACGGGTTTGAAAATGCCTGAAGTTACTGGTGTCAACGTTCGGACAGAATTCCAACCCAAAGCACATAGCTGCATTCTATTCCCTCATATTACAGGAAATGCAACATTAAGAACACCAGAGCGGCGTTGGGGTGGGACACGGAGAGAGATTGGATCACACTGATTTTCATCTGTTAACGCGGACAGTGACCTGAACGCAGACTGTTTGCATCGAACATGCAATTGGCATGTATACAAATTATTGGAGCAGAAATCGCTCCTGAAATAACAAAGAACTCAATAGCGCTCTCCATTGTTAGTGGCAAAATGGAGAAGCAAGTTCTGGCGTTGCACAGGTGCAGTGAAATGCGGAAATCTGGAGCTTGCACTTACTGGTTCGCCGATGATATGACAGCTTCAAATTAAAAGGTATCTCGCACGCTGCAATCAGAGAAATCATTGAAAAAGTGCAAACTTGCTTATGCGCCCAGCTGGAAAGTAACTTATTACAACACAGAACAGGCACACTTATAAATACAGGTCTAAACTAAGTTTTAAACAACACGCTAAGTCTTAATGATTACCAAACAACTAAAAATTAACTTTTAAAAATGTGGAGTCTCATTATTCCTTACTTTTATAGCTTTTGGTCATTAAACATTAAAAATATTATTTTCTTTTACTTTTCCCTTCTGTCTTTTATTTAATTCAATTGTTTCTTACCCTCTTTTTTCCCCCACTGTCTATAACTGTTTTTACAACAATTTTAATGTTGTACCTTTCACTTCCTGGTTTAACAATTCAAGCCTGCAGAGACAGTGAACGCAGCTTGTCAAAAATGCTGCAATCTGATTGGTCATGGGGAGAGTGTAATCCTCTTGCTTCTCCCATAGGTTCTAACTTCGCTTGAAGCGACGCTGGGCTCTTCCCCGCTTCCTATTAGAGGAAGCGGCTGACGAAAAGACCGCTGTAAGTTAACGGGTTCGTATAAATCTATGGAGCAGCGAGCACTGTTGGTTTGCCGCTCCAAGCAATTTCTGCCCCAATGACTTGCCAGTCAGTCAGGGAAAATGGCGCTCGTCAGAAAGACCCAAAGGAGAAACAGAATGCAACTTACGAGGAGAGGGGACAAGCTGCCCATTTCAGGTCTTCTGACCGTAGGCAGTATTGGCAGAACAGATAATGATGTCAAATTCTCCGCCCCCCCCCCCCCCCCCCCCCACCCCCACCCCCATTTCTCAGCCGTCAAATTTGGATTCGCCCAGGTTTTTAAAAAAGGTAGCGATAGGAAACTATGACCAGGTCTGATAGACTGTCAAACTTGCTCCGATCCACTTTACTAGTAGCTGCATTGAACAGCTTTCCCTGTCCTTTGTGCAAAAACTGCCAATCATTTATATGGTTTTGTTTTAGTCACCTCTCCTTCAATTGATATTCAGAGTGCAGTCTTTTTCTATGGGTGCACTTTATCTGAGGCAAACATACAAGTTCGCTGAGGAAAGAAAATACACAGGCGAGACAGCAAAGGACCAACAGGGACGAAGGAATTATCTACTGCAAGTCAGCACCAATTTGAAGGACTCTTATGAAAAACACTGCTCTTAATGCAGGCAGTAACTCTGTGGATGAGTAGTAATCATCCTAGGGGCCATTTTTCTTCTAAATGGCCATTTAAAAAAAAATGTATTTACAAGACCATCCATTTAATTCTTCAAACACTAATACCAAGCCAGATAAAAGAATTCCTTTGGACTGTGTTCACTCCCTAATAAGAGTGTCTTCGGGACTCGGGCGTCAGCCATGGTTCAGTGGCAGCACGCGCGACTGAGTCAGAAGGTTGTAGATTCCAGTCCCACTGAGCCCATATCTAGGCTGACACTCCAGTGCAGTACTGAGGAAGTGCTCCTCTGTCAGAGGTGCCGTCTTTCAGATGAGATGTTAAACCGAGGCCCCGTCTGCCCTCTCAGGTGGACACAACAGATCCCATGGCACTATTTCATTACATAGAATGTACAGCACAGAAACAGGCCATTCGGCCCAACTGGTCTGTGCCACTGTTTATGCTCCACACAAGCCTCCTCCCACCCCTCTTCATTTATCCCCATCAGCATAAACTTTTGTTCCTTTCTCCCTTGTGTTTATCGAAGAGCAGGAGAGTTCTCCCCGGTGTCTTGCCCAATATCTATCCCTCGACTAGCACCATTAAAACAGACTGCTAATTATTACATTGCTGTTTGTGCGACCTTGCTGTGTGCAAATTGGCCGCCGCGTTTCCTGCATTACAACAGTGACTGCACTTCAAAAAAAACTTCATTGATTGTAAAGCGCTTTGGGGCGTCCGGAGGACATAATATAAATGCAAGTCTTTCTATGTCATTTGCTTTGAAGCCAACCATGGGGCATTCTTCCTCTCATCCAAAATTTGCAGAATAAAAATTGAGTAGCTGTAGAGTTACTATCTCTTATGAATCAGTAGTCAAGGGATGCAGACTCAATTCCACTGTGTTGACAAGAGAACCCTGAACAATATTCCCCTCCCTAACCTCAGGCTACAGAAAACAACTGTTGCATCTCTATTGCTGATCTGGCTGAGATCAGCTAATTCAGAAGAGACAAGGAATCTAACCTGGTCCATGGCCTCAACGGTTCAGTAGCACGAGGTCAGATGGGATTTGAATAAATCAAGTTTCAATTTCATGTGGCAATAATCCTAAGAATAAAGACCCATAATGATGACAGTCCCCTGCATACACCCTTTGCTTTTTGCATTTTGCTCAAGTTGGCAGACAATCAAAAACCTAAGTTAGGTTCATTTCATTCACTTCCAAATACAAGCCATAAACATTTAGTAAAATACTAAAAACTGTATGTCTATTTCTCACCCCTTAATAAACACACACACACAACTAAGGAAACAGTAAGGCCTCCTAGGAGGATACAGGCACACAAGTGCAGGAAGTGCTTCTGATATTAAGCGTATGTAGTAGGAAGGCCCCTGCTTAATCAGCATTTATGCAACAAAAATAATACTTCAGTGCAAGATTTATGTAGGCAAATAATTTACAAACTATCATTGCCAAGCATGAACACATAGACCATGGCAGTATGCATTTTTTTTTAAACTTCATTCATGGGATATGGGCTTTGCAGCCAAGGCCAGCATTTATTGTCCTTGAATAGGTGGTGGTGAGCCGTCTTCTTGAATCACTGCAGTCTCTGTGGTGAAGCTACTCCCACAGTGCTGTTAGGTATGGAGTTCCAGGATTTTGACCTAGCAAGGAAGGAACGGCGATATATTTCCAAGTCAGGTTGTTGTGTGACTTGGAGGGGAACGTGCAGGTGGTGGTGTGCCCATGCGCCTGCATGTTAACGTAAAATATAATGTCTAGGTGGTAGAGGTCGTGGGTTTGGAAGATGCTGTCGAAGAAACCTTGGCGAGTTGCTGCAGTGCATCTTGTTGATGGTACATACTACAGCTGCGGCACGCCAGTGATGGAGGGAGTGAATGTTTAAGGTGGCGCATGGAGTGCCAATCAAGCGGGCTGCTTCATCCTAGATGGTGTTGAGCTTCTTGAGTGTTGTTGGAGTTGCACTCATCCAGACAAGTAGAGAGTATTCCATCACACTCCTGATTTATACATTGAATAGGGCACAATAACACAGTTGGCAACAGAATGTTGACACATTAGCAGCACATCAACATTATATTTTACGTTAACATGAACCTACGCTTAAGGAAGGCACCATTCTATTTTTATTATCCTTGTGCCAGCTAAAGTGATGGCAGACATTTTAGCTAGGTTACAAACTGATCTACACAGTTTGCCAAGCAAGAGATAATTTGCGAGGCTGAGGAAAGAAGAAAAAAAGTGTTTATACAGTGCCTTTCATGTCCTAAAGTGCTTCACAACTAATGGAGCACTTCTGAAGTACAGTCACGATTGTAATGTGAGCAAACACAGCAGCCAATATGTACATTGCAAGGTCCCATAAACAGCAATGAGATAAATGATCAGATAATCTGTTTGTGATGTTGGTTGAGGGATAAATGTCAGTCAGGACACCAGGAGAGCTCTCCTCTGAATAGTACCATGGGATCTTTCACATCCACCTGAGAAGGCAGATGGGGCCTCGGCTTAACATCTCATCCCAAAGACGGCACACCCATGACAGCGCAGCACTCTCAGTACTGCAAGGAAGTCTCGGGCTAAATTGTGCACTCAAGTCTTTGAAGCGGGGTTTGAACCCATAACTTTCTGACTCAAGAGGTGAGTGTGCCACCAGTGAGCCAAGGCTGACACTGGCAAGTAGCATGTATTACTTAGGCAGAGAAGAGTTTTCTCAAGATCGCCTTCAAAATTATTTTACACTAATGATATGGTTTTAGAATCAATAATAGTTTGCGTGAATTCTCGAGGAATTTAAGAGCTAGAGACCTTTTTTTATAACTCTAAATAAGATTGCATGGTATAAAAACTTTTGCATATGTTGGATGATAAACTATTTTTATTTTGATAGTACAGTTAAAAAAATTGAAAATTACAAAACACAAATTGTTTGATTCAGTGGGTTTTTTTTATATTTGTTCATGAGATGTGGGCGTCGCTGGCAAGACCAGCATTTATTGCCCATTCCCAATTGCCCTCGAGAAGGTGGTGGTGAGCCGCCTTCTTGAACCATTGCAATCCATGTGGTGAAGGTTCTCCCACAGTGCTGTTAGGTAGGGAATTCCAGGATTTTGACCCAGTGAGGATGAAGGAACGGCGATATATTTCCAAGTCGGGATAGTGTGTGACTTGGAGGGGAACGTACAGGTGGGTGTTGTTCCCATGTGCCTGTTGCCCTTGTCCTTGTCCTTGTCCTTCTAGGTGGTAGAGGTTGTGGGTTTGGGAGGTGCAGTCGAAGAAGCCTTGGCGAGTTGCTGCAGTGCATCCTGTGGATGGTACACACTGCAGCCACGGTGCGCCGGTGGTGAAGAGAGTGATTGTTTAGGGTGGTGGATGGGATGCCAATTAAGCGGGCTGCTTTGTCCTGGATGGTGTCGAGCTTCTTGAGTGTTGTTGGAGCTGCACTCATCCAGGCAAGTGGAGAGTATTCCATCACACTCCTGACTTGTGCCTTGTAGATGGTGGAAAGGCTTTGGGGAGTCAGGAGGTGAGTCATTCGCCACAGAATACCCAGCCTCCGACCTGCTGTTGTAGCCACAGTATTTATGTGGCTGGTCCAGTTAAATTTCTGGTCAATGGTGATCCCCAAGATGTTGATGGTGGGGGATTCGGCGATGGTTATGCATGAATACCTGTCTTTAGTAAAAGAAAAAAAGACTTGTATTTATGTAGTGCCTTTCACAACCTCTGGACATCCCAAAACGCTTTACAGCCAAAGAAGTACTTTTGACATGTATTCATTGTTGTAATGTAGAAAACGAGGCAGCCAACTGGCGCACAGCAAGGTCCCACAAATAGCAATGTGATCATGACCAGATCTTCTGTGTTTTTTTTTAAAAAGTGATGTTGGTTAAGGGATAAATATTAGCCAGGACACCGGGGAGAACTCCCCTGCTCTTCTTTGAAATTGTACCATGGGATCTTTAACCTCCACGATGGGGCAGATGGGGCCTCGGTTTAACGTCTCATCCAAAAGATGGCACCTCCGACAGTGCATCACTCTGTCAGCCTAGATTTTGTGCTCACCTCTTTGGAGTGGGATTTGAACTGATAACTTTGTGACACGAGAGTGCGATCACTGAGCTATGGCTGAGAGATTTGACCCGGGGCAGGGGGGGGGGGGGGGGGGGGGGGAAAGAGAGAACATTGCTTTTTATTACATTGTTTCTCATACATTTTAGTGGGAAAATATCAAAACTCTGCCCACCAAAGAGGCAATGTTTGAATATCTAATCCCATTCACTTACATTATATACTAGTTTTCTTTTAAAGGGCACCACGAAACTATCCACTTACCACGATTCAAATGTTATCAGTATTGTGCACCCCTTAAAAGTGCTTCCTTTCCATAGTCCAGGGCAACTTAAGTTTCGAGAAACCTCCAGTATCAGCCTTGAAAAAATGAATGCTTGTCACAGACGCCAATTCTGCAATTGTTGATAAGTGGTATAGTTCCATTAGAGAACTAAATCGTTTGGTTTGTGATTAAATTTTAATTTACTCTTTCCAAGAAGCACTTTGGGATTCCCCTCCCAATAGTGCCATCTAATCGTGCAGCCATGTATTTACAGAATGGCTGAGGTTTCTTTATGCAAGGAGAAATGGGGCATCACGGCAGCACACACTAAACTGCTGCATCGGCAAGTGCATTTAATTCATTACCGGTAATAAACCGGTTTTCAATCACACAAGAAAGGGCGGCAGTGTCTATACATCAAATCTAAAGACTGAACAGGTTGGGGCTTTAGAAAAAAGGCTAAGGGTTGACCTGATGGAGGTCTTTAATATTATGAAGGGGTCCAATAGGGTAGACGTAGAGAAGATATTTCCACTTGTGGGGAATCCAAAACTAGGGGTTTTAAAATATAAGAGTCAGTAATAAATCCAGTAAGGAATTCAGGAGAAGCCTCTTTACCCAGAGAGTGATTAGAATGTGGAACTTGCTACCACATGGAGTGGTTGGGGCGAATAGCAGAGATGCATATAAGGGGAAGCTAGATAAGCAAATAAGGGAGAAAGAAATAGAAGGTTATGCTGATAGGGTTAGATGAAGTAGGGTGGGAGGAGGCTCATCTGGAGCTTAAACACCGGCATAGACCAGTTGGGCCGAATGGCCTGTTTCTGTGCTGTAGATTCTATGTAATTCTAATGGATGATATTGTACAGCATATGGAGCACAGAGCTTGGATGCTTAACATTTTTAATTGTTCACGAAAAAGCCAGTGTGCTCTTGTCCATCGCACCCATCACTAAAGACGGAAAATTACTCATCTGTAACCTCCAGAGGCTGTAGGATGCAGCTGAGCTACAGTGTGATTGACAGCATACACTGTGATCCGATTGACAATGAAGCCCTCTCTCCTAACCTCGTTTCATGCAATCCCAATGGTCGACAGCATTCTGTGACCTGGCTGTAGCCCTGGGCGTGCGCTGCATCTTACAGCCCCTTTTAGTCCTGTGCTTTAATGCAGAAGAACTTTGTAGCATCTTGTTATCACTGCACTAATAGAGTAAGTGACTTGTCTTTTGTTTCTGTCATACTCACCACTGACTCAAAAGACTATAATATCACACCTGCAGCCAAACTGACAGCCTTTTTAAACTGAAAAACCAATGCAACGTCTACACTTGACATTTCCAACAGCAAGACAAGTCTATTTCAAACAACTTTACAATCTTCTTCTCCCCTCCTGGGAAAAAGGAAGAGAAGGTGGAGGAGGAGAGGAGCAGGAAGAACTAGGAGGCACAGAAGGCAAAAATCAAAGCTTCCAAAACAAAGGGTGAAAGCTGTGCCTGTCACATGGGCGCAGAAGATAGCCAGGTGCCAACAGCATGTTCTTTCCTCTGTCCATCTCGGTCGGTCTCCCCGTTTATTTATCTGTTTTTGTGATAGTTACATTTGCTGTGGAACTTGCAAATGTTTTTCTTTTGGTTTTTTTTGTCATTGGAGAGCAGAGAATGCAAAAGTCAGCTACAGAGGCAGGCCTTTCCCAGCATTTATGACGATAGCAAAAGTCCATTAGGGCCTATTGCTGTAATAGAGGACTTTCGCTGTCAGTATGAATGCTGGGATAGCCTCACTTCCATGGCAATCTCCTGGTGTGTATTGATTTCCAACAAAAAAAAACACGCAATTCCAGCACAGTGCAAACACAGGTAAATCTCCTGCTGACTGCGGGAGAGCTGATTGGCGCCAATATCCCATGTCTGGGTCCTGAATTAAAATCCAGTCATGACTGATGAGATGAAAGAAATTAATTTAGAAAGTCACAGCCCAGTTCCCCGTGGATACGAGCCATCAGGACAGATCTCCTCCTAATTCAACCCTAATTGGCAATCTCACTAGGCCACAATGATGGCTGTTATGGGAAATGGAAATATTGCTGGTGCAATAAGGGGTAGACTCCTGAGAAGGAGGTTAATGCACATTTTTGAAGGCAGAGTTGGAAATTTTCACTCAGCACCATGCCTTACTTGGGAGTGCATGATGCTGCCATCATAGGTTTACAAATGGGCAAGGCCACACTTCCCAGCCTCACACTCCTTAGTCTGATGAGCACAAACACAAGATGAGAGCTGATTTCATTGAAACATACAAAATTCTTACAGGGCTCGACAGGGTAGATGCAGGGAGGATGTTTCCCCTGGCTGGGGAGTCCAGAACCAGGGGTCACAGTCTCAGAATAAGGGGTAGGCCATTTAGGACTGAGATGAGGAGAAATTACTTCACTCAGGGGGTGGTGAATCTTTGGAATTCTCTACCCCAGAGGGCTGTGGAGGCTCAGTCATTGAGTACATTCAAAACAGAGATCGATAGATTTCTAGATATTAAAGGCATCAAGGGATATGGGGATGGTGCAGGAAAATGGTGTTGAGGTAGATGATTGGCCATGATCTTGTTGAATGGCGGAGCAGGCTCGAGGGGCCGGACGGCCTACTCCTGCTCCTATTTCTTATGTTCCAATGTTCTTAACTTCACACCCAAAAAAGATTGATTCTTTCTATTTCTGGAAATTAAGATTTACATTTATATAGCACCTTTCACAACCTCAGGACAACCCAAAGCACTTTACAACCAATGAAGTACTTTTGAAGTGTAGTCACTGTTGAAATGTAGGGAACGTGGCAGCCAATTTGCACACAGCAAGGTCCCACAGACAGAAATGTGGTACTAACCAGAAAAGGTTTTTTTTTAAAAAAGTGATGTTGATTGAGAAATAAATATTGGCCAGGACACCGGGGAGGACTCCCTTGCACCTCTTCGAAAAGTGCTGTGGGATTTATTACATCCACCTGAGGGAGCAGACGGGGCCTCAGTTTAACATCTCATCTGAAAGGTGGCACCTCTGACAGTTCAGCACTCCCTCAGTTCTGCACTGGAGTGTCGGCCTAGATTCTGCGCTCAAGTCTCTGGAGTGGGACTTCAATCCACAACGTTCTGACTCAGACGGGCGTGCTACCCAATGACACTTGTAGAAAAGAACATTATTGCAGTGCTGCTCCAAATACATAATGGGATAACCTAGCTAAATGGCATCAATAGTGGGGGACTAGGCCAGTTAGTGAAACTTTCAGCAAGGCTCTTTCCTTTTCAATCATCTATTCAGACAAGATCCAGACAATTAATTATGACTCAAAAGGATTTGTGCCAAAGTATATATTTGTCAATTTATGCCTGATTACGCTCCTGTGAAGCACCTTGGGATGATTTACTATGTTAAAAGTCGCTATATATATGCAACACACACACACACACACACACACACACACCCCTCAACTGGACAAAGTCGGTAACTGTGAGAGGCTGAAGAGAAAACATAGGCAGTGTGAGATCTATTCAGGAGGTGAAAAGAGGATGAGTGGCATTCAAATGCTTACAAGCAAGCGCAAGAGAATTTCTGGGGCTCTGCAATCCTCCCCTTCCCCCGCTGAGAGTGTTCACCAGCATTGCAACCACTAATATTTTAACAGCCTACCAATCCTGCCCGCCACCACCCCAAAACCCCAGTGAGTGAATGCCTGATAAACATTTAGGTATTGAGACTTGCCGATTGCAGGAAAATAGACTGCCAGCGAGTTGAGCTAAACTCACTTGAGTAGACGCCGAGATCACTGCAGTTGGTTTCTCACGGTGTATAAATAGAATATCCTTGCAATCAACTGACATATCATTTGTCAAAAGTTACTGTAATCAGAATAGCTAAGCCATCAGTGTGTTCATTATCAGAGTACACTGCTAACCACCGTCAGCACAGAACAGGCCAAAAACAGATGCACACGCACTTGGAGTGACTGCAACAACTTGCATTTACACAGCAACTTCAACATAGTAAAATATCCCAAGGTGCTCCACGGAGCGTTATCAGGCAAAATTTGACACCGAGCCACATAAGGAGATATTGGGACAGGTGACCAAAAGCTTGGTCAAAGAGATAGGTTTTAAGAACCGTCTTAAAGGAGGAGAGAGGGGGAGAAGTTTAGGGAGGGAATTCCAGAGCTTAGGGCCCAGGCAGCTTGGCACGGCCGCTAATGGTGGAGTGATTAAAATCAAGGATGCGCAAGACTGCAACATAGTAACCTAATCTCTGGTTTCAGACAGGTTATAAACTATTAACTTTGCCACTCTCAATGGGTTCAGATAACAGTTATAAACTTCAAAAGATTCAGATGATGTCATCAGCCACGAAAGCACAACACAAGCAATTTGCAAGGGCCACCCAAATAGTTAGTCTACAGTCTGAACTCGCTCTTAGATATTCATTATTTTCTATATTAAATTCTGATTCATACATGGGTCACTGAAAGCAAGGAATTAGATTTCCACCTTATTCCTATCCTTGGTACTATGTGAAATTCTTCCAGGACAATTTGACTCTCTGCCTGAACTAACCCTTAACCTTTGTTTAATTTAGATATTTAAAAGGCTTACTATGCATTAGTATTTCTAAATGACAGGACGTTGTTTATTATGTGTATCTTTGACTGATGGTTTCATTGTGCACGTCTTGTGGCTGCCTCGGCCTGAACAGGTCAACAAAAGCCCTTTTGTATAGGCAATTTGTCTCGGGGTGGAGAGCTGGTCATCATAGTGAGAGATGTCAGTGCTGGGGAATGAAACACTTTTTCCGCTTGGTCACTCCTAGGTCACAAATAAGAGGTTTTCAAAGTGGGATCCCTAGACCATAGAAGGTCTACAAGATACATTTCTGTCATTCTGTGCTTTCTGCACTTTTTGACTTACTAAGATGTTATTTCTATCACCATATACTAATGAGAACAATGTTTTCCTTCGAGTAGGTGGTTAGGATCCCTGGGTGCATTGTTAATTTTTCAGTGGGCTCCACACACAAAAAACCACTGACATATTGGTGAGATACACAACGAAGTACCCTTATCCCCAATCGCCAAAGAGCACTACCACTGCACAAATGTGAATCTCAGGTGGGCGTAAAAGAACCCATGGCACTATTTCGAAGAAAAGCAGGGGAGTTCTCCCTGGTGTCCTGGCCAATATTTATCCCTCAACCAACATCACTAAAACAGATGAACTGGTCATTATCTCATTGCTGTTTGCGGAACCTTGCTGAGCGCAAATTGGCTGCCGCATTTCCTACACTACAAGTGACTAAGTACTTCATTGGCTGTAAAGCGCTTTGGGACATCCCAAGGCCATGAAAAGCGCTGTATAAATGAAAGTTCTTTCTTTTATTTTCCCACTTCCCATCCTCTCGTATTTCTTCGACGGAAATTACCAAATTATAGGCAGTTTTGTGCCCTTTGGGAGCTGGGTAGAGAAACTTCCCAAAGCCATTTCACATACGTCCCTTAGAACCAGCACAGAGGAAAGATTTCCGCCGAATTAAATCCAGGTACCAGAGGTGAAGGGGCACTGCTGCACGATCCATATGCTTTTGTACAGGCTTTCTTAGGATTGATGTCTGGTTGCAAATTCTAAACTGGATGCTGAACTATGTTGATTCTTGTTTTATAACAGGAACCTCAGTCTAACACATCCTGGAAAAATTTCCACACAGCGCTGAAGATAGGAATGAGGAGGAAACATAACTCATCACTATATATACAGAAACTGAAGCCGGGCACATTACAGGAAACAATTTCAAGACAGTGAGGTCGTCCTAGTCACCACCTGCGCCAGAATGGTAGGACGCGAGTTCACTGCAACAATCTCTGTTAGGGCGGAGATGCAGCTGCAGAACGAAGGCCAGGTATTTTTCTATGGGGAAGGGGGGTGGCGGAAAGAGAGCAAGAGCACGAAAGAGAGACACACAGAGGCAGAGAGAGAATCACTCGGCTCCTGGAGGCTAGCTCAAGAGCAGTAATCACAGATGTCTGGGAACCGTTTGCTTATCCATCCTCTTGGCACTGGAAAGATGTGCAGTAGCCCAAGAACATCTTAAACAAAAGGCGAGCATTAAGAGTAAATTCAACTTTTGAAAGTGACAGAAAGAGCTATTAATACATCCCTGCAAACATGTGCTCTGATTGACTAATAGGGGAGGGAGGGAAAAGACAAGAGAGGAGAATGTAACAACAGAACACCTATATTAGTGGGAATGGGGAAATGTCTTGGCAAGATTTTTTTTCCCCCATTTCCGCTTGCATATTTTCAATGGAAGAAGTATGTAGTGACATCTGCCTCCCTCCTCGTCGTCTTACTGCACGGAGGGAGGGGGAGGGAGGGGGAGAGAGAGAGAGAGAGAGAGAGAGAGAGAGAGAGAGAGAGAGAGAGAAATGAACTTGCTACGGGGAAAGGGCAGGGGAGTGGGACTAGCTGGATTGCTCTTGCAGAGAGCCAGCATGGACTTGACAGGCTGAATGGCCTCCTTCTGTGCTATAACCATTCTATGATTCTATATAACACCTTTCATGACATCCCTGAGCACTTTACAGCAAATGAAGTACTTTTGAAATGCAGTCGCTGTTGCAATGTAGGAAATGTGGCAGCCAATTTGGGCACAGCAAGGTCCCACAACCAGCAATGTGATAATGACCAGATAATCTATTTTAGTGATGTTGGTTGAGGGATAAATATTGGCCACGACACTGGGGAGAGCTCCCATGCACTTCTTTGAAATAGTGTCATGGGATCTTTTACGTCCACCTGAGAGGGCAGAAGGGGCCTCGGTTTAATGTCTCATCCGAAAAACTGCACCTCTGACAGTGCAGAACTCCCTCAGTACTGCACTGGAGTGTTAGCTTAGATTTTGTGCTCAAGTCTCTGTAGTGGGACTTGAACATACACTTGGACCTTCTGACTCAGAGGCAAGAGTGCCACTCACTGAGCCATGGCTAAAACTGTCCTGGCATTCAGCCAGAGTAGCAATGGAGCATTAAAACTGACATGGGTAAACATTGGGCAAGGGTAGGGTCATGGTTGGCTGTGATGGCCGTCCATGGTCCAAATGTCTGCCAACATTCTTCACCAAGATTATGGAGGGGAAAATTACAAACAGAGTTGTTGCTTTGGGAACTCTGCCAGTTTAGATCTGCCCTTGGTCCCAAGAGTACATTTCAATCAACAATCTAGTTATCGATTTATACGTCTGGTGTTTGATGTGCCTTTCCATTTCAGGAGCCTCGCAGACAGATAAACTGCACCAGCGCACACATTAAAAACACAATTCTGATCAGAGCCTGAATATTAGGAGTCAGCACAAAACTTTGTGCTAAGTATTATCATCCTTTTTTGGCTTCAACTCAAGAGGACATCTGCTGCAAAGACTGATTAGGTTTCAAAATTACCACTCACTTGAAAACACGGGAGGAGAACATTGTGGATCCCGTAAATCTTTTATTTTTCGTGCTATCCGCACACACCATCAATTATTCCGTAATTATGCTACTACTGTAATACAGATCAACTCAAAAAAGAGTCTTCGGGAGCCAAGGAAGCAACTGTGTTACACAGAAGGGAACAGTGTACAGGGAGCTTCACATTAGATCAAAGGTGTTATAAATAATGGTGTTTTATATTTAGGGACTTTCAAAATCAGTTTTAAACTGAAATCTACAGATAAATTCCCAATTTTTTTTTGGGTGGTTAAAAACTGATTTCCTCCTGAATTTGAGGGGGGTGGGGTGGTGGTGGGGGGGGGGGAATTCCAACATTTCCCATCGTTTCCTCACCAAAGAAAAAATCAGGTCGAGAGATGCGTGCACATTGCATCCGTGATAGAATCATAGAATCATAGAAGTTTACAACATGGAAACAGGCCCTTCGGCCCAACATGTCCATGTCGCCCAGTTTATACCACTAAGCTAGTCCCAATTGCCTGCACTTGGCCCATATCCCTCTATACCCATCTTACCCATGTAACTGTCCAAATGCATTTTAAAAGACAAAATTGTACCCGCCTCTACTACTGCCTCTGGCAGCTCGTTCCAGACACTCACCACCCTTTGAGTGAAAAAATTGCCCCTCTGGACCCTTTTGTATCTCTCCCCTCTCACCTTAAATCTATGTCCCCTCGTTATAGACTCCCCTACCTTTGGGAAAAGATTTTGACTATCTACCTTATCTATGCCCCTCATTATTTTATAGACTTCTATAAGATCACCCCTTAACCTCCTACTCTCCAGGGAAAAAAGTCCCAGTCTATCTAACCTCTCCCTATAAGTCAAACCATCAAGTCCCGGTAGCATCCTAGTAAATCTTTTCTGCACTCTTTCTAGTTTAATAATATCCTTTCTATAATAGGGTGACCAGAACTGTACACAGTATTCCAAGTGTGGCCTTACTAATGTCTTGTACAACTTCAACAAGACATCCCAACTCCTGCATTCAATGTTCTGACCAATGAAACCAAGCATGCCGAATGCCTTCTTCACCACCCTATCCACCTGTGACTCCACTTTCAAGGAGCTATGAACCTGTACTCCTAGATCTCTTTGTTCTATAACTCTCCCCAACGCCCTACCATTAACGGAGTAGGTCCTGGTCTGATTCGATCTACCAAAATGCATCACCTCACATTTATCTAAATTAAACTCCATCTGCCATTCATCGGCCCACTGGCCCAATTTATCAAGATCCCGTTGCAATCCTAGATAACCTTCTTCACTGTCCACAATGCCACCAATCTTGGTGTCATCTGCAAACTTATTAACCTTGCCTCCTAAATTCTCATCCAAATCATTAATATAAATAACAAATAACAGCGGACCCAGCACCGATCCCTGAGGCACACCGCTGGTCACAGGCCTCCAGTTTGAAACACAACCCTCTACAACCACCCTCTGTCTTCTGTCGTCAATCCAATTTTGTATCCAATTGGCTACATCACCTTGGATCCCGTAGATCTAACCTTATGTAACAACCTACCATGCGGTACCTTGTCAAAGGCTTTGCTAAAGTCCATGTAGACCACGTCTACTGCACAGCCCTCATCTATCTTCTTGGTTACCCCTTCAAAAAACTCAATCAAATTCGTGAGACATGATTTTCCTCTCACAAAACCATGCTGACTGTTCCTAATCAGTCCCTGCCTCTCCAAATGCCTGTAGATCCTGTCTCTCAGAATACCCTCTAACAACTTACCCACTACAGATATTGGGACGCATGTCAAAGGGCCTCGATAAGGACATCAGCAACGTTATTAACATAATGGATACCCTGCACATGGTGACTGTAATGAACTATTCACGGCATGCTGCAAAATTAAACTTTATCAACTAATTTCATACTTCATTCAGACTCAAGGTTGCCATCTCTGGTTGGATGTATTCCTGGAGGTTTCATCACCTGACCTCCCGCCTCCAACTGCCCAGCCTGGTTTTTTTCCCCATCTCCCAAAATGTTTATAACTAATAAACTGAAGCTTTCAAAGAAAATGAAATTTTTTTTTTAAAAATCACAATTTTTTTTCATGCCCCTATGATTTTTCTCCCTGGGTTCCTTGCAGCAATGTCCAGGAGATTAATCTTTAATTCCTGGAGATTCCAGGACAATCCTGGAGGGTTGGCAATCCTAGCCAGACTTTAGGAACATTTGTGCTTCATGATACATGGCAGTGATGTGCTACAATTTTTAGCAATGTGCTACAATCAACACCTTGCAGCATACAGCCCATTTACAAATGCAATAATTGGGTTTTCTTGGTAAAATAGCTTGGCAGTATTTTATTAACATGAAAACTTACATTACTTTTGGAACGGTCATTGAGGCCCATAAAAGTGGTTTGTCAACAGTGTAAATAATTGCTGGCTGAGATTTAACTTGACTGTACCTGGCTAGTCTCTTGCTCATTTTCTTGAGGTTTAGTGAAGTTCATATTGAAAACTCACGATTGTCATTTATTTTTTCCAAATTTCCATTTTTGTTACTGCACTCAACTTTGTTTCCACCTGATTTTCTCCCAGATTTGATGTTAAAATAAAATAGTTTCTGTATTTACTGCATGAGCCTTGAACATGAATTACAGAACACGTCACATCAACAAGTCTATATTGGAATGGGAGCCATAAACACATCACACCAGCAATACAGATGAGAGGCAGGTGACAGACAGCATATTTTATTAGCTTATTTTGTTTATATATTAGCGAGAACACAGAAAATATTAGGACTAAGCAAAGAACTACAGCCTTGAAATTATGGTGCGAGAATATTAGCGTTATGCGATGATATTAAATTTCTTTATCTGCTAATTTAACAGAAGCTTTAACTATTTATTTTAATTCAAATTTTAAAATAAATTGGTTAGCTCCATTAAAAGAGCAAAGAAGTTTTATACAGACATATTAAGTTAATATATCAATATTCACACGGTGTAATTTCAAAGCCTAAATTCTTCATTAACCTGATTCAGGAAAAGCAACAAAAAATAAAATTTTTTAAAAACTTTAAATGAACAATTCTTAATCATGCTGATGGGCCACGGTGGAAAAACAGGGAACACTGTGGCCAGGTATCTGTCGTAACACTGGAACAGCTGGCTGAAGAGTGGAGCCCGCATTGGATGTCCCTTGCCTACCAAATCTCTACAAGGAGGGAAAAAAATGGGGGAGAGTTAAGAGTAAATGGGTGATGCTCGGATTGGAGAAGAGGCATACCCTAGGGGTCAGTGATGGTTCACTTTTATTCTCAGTGTACATAGATGATTTTGACTTGGGCATGGTCAACACAATCTCAAAAGCTTGTTGATGACAAACATTTGTATTTATATAGTACCTTCAACGTAGTAAAAACACCCCAATGCGTTTCACAGGAATGTTATCAAGGCAATTAGGGATGGGCAATAAATGCTGGCCTCGCCAGCGATGCCCACATCCCATGAATGAATTTTTAAAAAATCACCGAGCCACATAAGATGATATTAGGGTAGGTGACCAAAAGCTAGGTCAGAGGTAGGTTTTAAGGAGCTTCTTAAAAAGAGCGGTAGTGCGGCAGAGAGATGTAGGGAGAGAATTCCAGAGCTTAGGGCCGAGACAGTTGAAGACACATTCACAAATGGTAGTGTGATGAAAATCAGGCACGCGCAAGAAGCAAGAACTGGAGGAGCGCAGAGATCTCGGAGGGTTGTAAAGCTGGAGGAAGTCACAGAGATAGGGAGGAGCGAGGCCATGGAGCCATTTGAAAACAAGGATGAGGATTTTAAAATCAAGGCTTTGCCGGACTGGGAGGCAATGTAGATCAGCGAGCACAGGGGTGATGGGTGAATGGACTTAGTGAGAGTTAGGATAAGGGCAGCAGTGTTTTGGATGAGCTCAAGTTTACGGAGGGTGCAAGGTGAGGAGAGCATTGGAATAGTCAAGATTAGAGGTAACAAAGGCATGGATTAGGATTTCAGCAGATGAACTGAGGCAGGGGTAGAGATGGTACGATCTTACGGAGGTGGAAGTAGGCGGTCTTGGAGATGGAAAGGATATGGGGTAGGAAGTTCAGCTTAGGTTCAAATAGGACGCAAAAGCAGGAGGTTTGGAAAACAGCAAGGAGGACTGTAAAAGACTTCAGGAAGATGTCGACAAGGTTAGCAGAATGGGAAGACAGGTGGCAGATACAATTTAATGTGGGTAAGAATGAGAATATATTTTGGGGGAAAAAACAAGGAATGGGAATGTACACTTAAAGGAATGACACTGAGGGACACAGATGAACAGAGAAACCTAGGGGTTCAAATACATAGTTCCCTGAAAGTGCAAGTGCAGGCATTTAAAGCCATGAAAAAAAAGCCAACAACAATTTGTATTTGTAAACATGCACATATGGTACAAGAGTAAAGGGGTAATAATGAATTCATGCAAAACATTAGTTAGGTCAAGTTAAAGTACTGTGTGCATTTTTGCACATTTCATTATAAAAATATTACTAAAAATAGGGGTGGGAAGCTATAATTATGAAGAGACTTGAGATACTGGAGCTATTTCCATTGCAGCAGAGAAGGCTAAGAGGTTTAATACAGGTATTTAAAATTTTGATGAAGGTTTTGTTAAGAGTGAAGAGAGAAAAAAAAAATTTCCTCTGGTTAAGGAGTCAGTAACAAGTGGGTCATCAATTTAAAATCATCACTAAGAGAGGAGAGAGGTTGAGAGAAATTTCTTTACACAGACAGCTGTTGGAGCATGGAATACATTGCCACAGGCAGAGACTATTGCATCTTTTAAGGGAAAATTGGATAAGTACTTTAAGCAGTGCGAGAAAAAAAGGGCTATTCTGAGAATGTGCGGCAGTGGGACTAGTTTTGATTGCTCGATCAAAGGGCCAACACAGACACAAAGGGCCGACCGACCTATTTCTGGAGGAATTTCATAGATCTTTTGCAGAAAAAAAATGGCTCAGTTCATACTATAAAACGGTTGCTAGCCAACCCCATCATCAAAAGGGTACAGCAGCGTCTTCCTTCCTGTACACGTTCGGTGCTATTTTGGAGCTGAAGCCAACATGTACTCTGCATTCAGGGGTGGTGGAATGATTCAGAAGTCCTTTGCGATGTAGTGAATCGGAAAGAAGTTATGCAGGAGTCCCAGGATGTTACAGACACATTCGAAATGAATGGTGGACAACATTTATCGTTTATGGCCTAAAGAGGAAAGTGGGGATAATGAGTATTCTTTGCCAGCCATAGGATGCTCTTGCTCCAACGGGGTGGGGAAAAAGACAGGATGAGACCGAGCTCTATAAGCAATAGGATTCATGTCATAACAAAGAAAGGACAACAGCTTCAGGCATTACTCAATTTTCACCTCTTATTCACAGTTTTGATCCAACTGTCCCTTGACAGAAAATGGCCCCTTCCCAAGGGCCACCTGCCCTCCCCACTGGTCAGGTTGAGGGGTTGGTGCCAAATAGTTTTTCCTCCATGTAGAAATGTACTTCAACAAATCCCTGGAAGCCCCCTCAATGTGGGTAATTCAGCAGGTATATCAATCGTAGATAGAATCCTCGGTGCAATTGGTGCATGACATAGAACATTAGTATGCTGTGACCAGCAGCATTGCCTGCCAACGTGTACCTAGGTAGGATTGCCATCTCTGGTTGAGTGTATTCCGGGAAGCTTCATCACATGACTCCCTGCCTCTAACTGGCCTGACCTCACACTCCAGCGATTAGTCGCCCAACACGTCCATCCTCCTGGTGCACCGTCTTCTCACGCCAATTGGAAAGTGAAAAGACTCATTATCCAATTGGATGATTCTTGACTTGTTGGTCAAACAGCCTTCCCCCCCCCCCCACCCCACCGCCAATATTTTTTTATATAATAAACAGAAGTGTTCACTGAAAAAAAAATCTTTTCCATACCCCTGTGATTTTTCTCCTGGTTTGCTCGCAGCAGTGTCCTGGAGATTAGTCTTTAATTCCTGGAGATTCCAGGCCAATCTTGGATGGTTGGCAACCCTAATCCTTGGCTCAGATTTGGGGAATTGAAGAATGTTGTTGAAAAAGTACTCTCTCACAAGGAGGGATAATTATTCGGCACCACATTCTAGCACAGCTCAGTGTAGCCCCACATGGGATACATTAACCCAGTAGGCCAATGAGAAATCATTAACTAATATCCAAACATCAAGAATCAGGATGGTGTGGCAGTGTCAAAGCTGTGTTCCATGGAATGGTAAATAAGTTAACCTGTCAATTTTATAGACCAACAAAGGATGGATTTTGTGGATCAACAAACACATTCCAAAACCAATCAGCGCCATTATACCATGCTCCATGCACAGGGAATTTACAAGCTGTCTGTCAACAACATCCTGAGAAAATAAGGAACAACATTTATTTATATTTTTGAAGTGTCGGTGGACCAGTGACTTTGTCAGCTAGAAATCCTGCAGTCCAGTGACTCAACTCTGAAAAGGGTTTGTGTAATCATTGCTTTAGGGTGGATGAGGAGTAGGGTTGTCCTGGAGTCTCTAGGAATTAAAGATTAATCTCCAGGACACTGCTACAAATAACCCTGGAAAAGAAACATAAGGGCATTAAAAAAATAATCTCTTTTATAAAATGTTTTGAACATTTTTGTTTATTGGTTATAAAACAATATTGAAGATAGGGAAAGAAAGGCTGTTTGGCTGACAGTCAAGAATCATCCAATCGGGTAATGAAGAGTCAGTTCGCTTCTAATTGGCTGTGGGAATGCGGTGCACGAAGAGGATGGATGAGTCGGGTGACCAATGGCGGGAGCGTGGGAGCAGGGCAGTTGGAAGCCAGAGGTCATGTAGTGAAGCCAGAATTGCCAACCCTAATGAGGAACAAAATAGGTGTTCATACCACACTGCTCTAGTTGTGGACACGTGTCTGTGTTCAGTGATCCTGGAAGGCCAGTTTGCGAAAATACGTCCATCTTCCCTTGTGGTCCAGTGCAAAAAAAAACTTGATTTTTCATGTTACTCAGACATCTAAATCAGGTTTTACATACTGTAAAATACATTACTTTTACACTGAAGTGCAGTGATTGATGTTACATAGTCAGAGGTTGGGAGCTAGAGAATTCATTGGTGTTCACTAGGAGTCTTTGGGATGGAGTGAGGAACTAGGAATTCCCTTGGCTTGTTCTTGTTTCCCCAACAAAAATATTTTTTTTAAATCCACTCCACCAATTCTCATCAAAATTTTAAGAACTTGGATCAACTCCTCCTACCCACCCCCAAGTCTTTGTCCATCCAATGAGAACTTCCTTTTTTATACTTCACTTGAGACCACTGCAGACAGACACTCATGACCAGAAACATTAGCAATCCCTTCACATAATCACACTACTGCTCATGAGGTTTGGTGGGGGGGGGGTGGGGGCTTTACCAGAATTCCAACAAAATTTGGTATATTTCTAACCACATACATTTTAGACACTAGAATACAAAGAAAATCAAACTACCTTGTCTGTAGAGCACTGTCTTGGTCTCATGCCTTCTGAGTATTGTGTGCAAACAATGCACACAGATTGTGCAAGCTCTGTCCATAAGTAGGCTGGTTGATTAAATGTTCTGATGTGGAGATGCCGGTGATGGACTGGGGTTGACAATTGTAAACAATTTTACAACACCAAGTTATAGTCCAGCAATTTTATTTTAAATTCACAAGCTTTCGGAGACTTCCTCCTCAGGAAGGAGGAAGGAGGAAGTCTCCGAAAGCTTGTGAATTTAAAATAAAATTGCTGGACTATAACTTGGTGTTGTAAAATTGTTTACGATTAAATGTTCATTCATACTGAAGAGTCTAATGTAATTCCAATCAGATTTACCCATGTAGATAAGACAGTGGACCATTATCAACCTCAATTACAAACACAGACTCACACGTACACACTCTTCATAGTACAAAGGCCTGGAAACAAAAGATGCAATTCACCCAAAAAGTCCTGTTAATCTTGCAGCAACCCAGCCTGTCGGGGTGTGCTTGCGTGCTATTTTATGACGTGCACAATGCATCACAGAGTAATAAGTCTGATTCAGTTCTGAGCAGGAGATAACCCTGCAGGCAAGTTCTAAATGAGCTAATGTAGTATGTAGTAACTAACTGGAAGGAGGTGGTGGAAAGTGAACAGGTGGAAGGAAGTAAATCAGTTTCAGACTTAGCCCCTACCAGCTCCTCACCCAGGGCACAACAACAACAACAACAAGTTGCATTTATATAGCACCTTTAAAGTAGTAAAAGGTCCCAAGGCAATTCACAGGAGCACAATCAGACAGTAACTGACACCGAGCCACATAAGGAGATATTATTCGGACAGGTGACCAAAAGCTGTGTCAAAGAGGTTGGTTTAAGGAGTGTCTTAAGGAGGGGAGAGAGGCGGAGGTTTGGGGAGGGAACTGCATAGCTTAGGGCCTAGGCAGCTGAAGGCACGACCACCAATGGTGGGGTGAAGGAAGGGGGGAGGATACACAAGAGGACAGAATTGAAGAAACACATTTCTCGGGGAGTTGCAGGGCTGGAGGAGGTTGCAGAGACAGGGAGGGGAAAGGCCACAGAGGGATTTGAACACAAGGATGAGAATTTTAAAATCGAGCCAATGGTGGGCGAGTCTAAGTTAGCAAGCACAGGAGTGATGGGGGAAAACGAGTAAACGGCAATACAGTTTTGAATGAGCTCAAGTTTATGGAGGGTGGAAGATGGGAGGCCGGCCAGGAGAGCATTGGAATAGTCAAGTCTGGAAGTAACAAAAGCATGAACAAGGGTTTCAACAGCAGATGGGCTGAGGCAGGGGCAGAGACGGGCGCTATTACGGAGATGGAAGTAGGCTGACTTGTTTAGGCTGTGGGGGTTGAAAGCTCACCTCGGTCAAATCGGACACCACAGTTGTGGACAATCTGGTTCAACCTCAGACAATGGTCAGGGAGATGGATGGAGTCAGTGGCTAGGGAATGGAATTTTTGGCGGTGACCAAAGACCATGGCTTCGGTCTTTCCCGTGCTTAATTGGAGGACATTCGGCTTATCCAGAACTGAATGTCAGAGAAGCAGTCTGACAACACAGAAGCAGTGGAGGGGTCGAGGGAGCTGGTGGTGAGGTACAGCTGGGTGTTGTCAGCATACATGTGGAATCTGACATGTTTTCAGATGATGTCACCAAGGTGCAGCATGTAGATGAGAAATAGGAGGGGGTCATGGATAGATCCATGGGTGGGGGGGGGGGGGTGGGAAACTAGATGCAACGGTGCAGGAATGGGAAGAAAAGCCATAGCAGGAGATTCTTTGGCTATGACTGGATGGGTAAGAGTAGAATCAGGTGAGGGAAATCCCACTAAGATGGACAACGGAGGAGAGGCGTTGGAGGAGGATGGGGGTGTGGTCAACTATGTCAAAGGCTGCAGACAGGTCGAGAAGGATGAGGAGGGATAGTTTACCTCAGTCACATAGGATGTCATTTGTGACTTTGATAAGGGCTGTTTCATTGCTGTGGTTAGGGAGGAAACCTGATTGGAGGGGTTCAAACATGGAGTTGCGGGAAAGATGGGCATGGATTTGGGAGGCAACCACACGTTCAAGAACATTGGAGAGGAAAGAGGGGTTGGAGATGAGGTGGTAATTTTCAAGGACAGTGTGGTCAAGAGTGGATTTTTTGAGAAGATTTGAAAGGGAGGGGGACAGTACTTGAGGAGAGGGAACCATTAACAATATCAGCTAGCATTGGGGCCAAGAAAAGAACTTAAGAAATAGAAGCAGGAGTAGGCCATACAGCCCCTCAAGCCTGCTCTGCCATTGAATCAGATCATGGCTGATCTTCTACCTCAACTCCACTTTTCCTTTAGTGCCCTAATATCCATCGATTTCAGTCTTGAATATGAGCATCCACAGCCCTTTTGGGGTAGAGAATTCCAAAGATTCACAACCCTCAGTGAAGAAATTTTTCCTCATCTCTGACCTAAACGGCCGACCCCTTATCTTGAGATTATGACCTCTAGTTCTAGACTCTCCAGCCAGGGGAAACAGCCTGTCAGCATCTACCCTGTCAAGTCCTCTTTTATACTTTTCAATGAGATCGTCTGTCATTTGTCTAAACTCCAGAGAGTATAGGCCCATTCTACTCAATCTCTCTTCACAGGGCAACCCTCTCATCCCTGGAATTAATCTAATGAACCTTTGTTGCACCCCCTCTAAAGACAAGTATATCCTTCCTTAGATAAGACAACCAAAACTGTACACAGTACTCCAGGTGTGGTCTCACCAGAGCCCTATATAATTGCAGCAAGACCTCCTTACTCTTATACTCCAACCCCCTTGCAATAAAGGCCAACATACCATTTGCCTTCCTAATTGCTTGCTGTACCTGCATGTTAACACTGATTCATTTACAAGGACACCCAAATCCCTCTGACTACCAACATTTCTTAGTGTCTCACCTTTTAAAAAAAATATTCTGCTTTTCTAATCTTCCTACCGAAGTGGATAATTTCACATTTCCCCACATTATAGTCTGCCACCTTCTCGCCCACTCACTGTCTATACCCCTTTGCAGCCTTTTTACGACCTCCTCACAGCTTACTTTCCCACCTAGCTTTGTATCATCAGCAAACTTGGATACATTACCCTCTGTCTCCTCAGCTAAGTCATTGTTATATATTGCAAATAGCTGAGGCCCAAGCACGGATTCTTGTGGCACCCCACTAGTTACAATCTGTCAACGTGAAAGTGACCCATTTATTCCTACTCTTTGTTTTCTGTCCATTAACCATAATATATTAACCCCAATCCCATGAGCCCTAATCTTGTGGAACAAACCAGTCATGTGGCATATTATCGAACACCTTTTGTTGGGAAGTTGGGTGGTCAGCAGTTTAGTGGGAATAGGGTCGAAGGAGCAGGAGATGGGCCTCATGGACAAAATGAGCTCGGAGAGGGCATGAGGAAAGAGAGAAACTAGAGAAAGATGAGAGTTCAGGGCTAGGGCAGGGGGAAGGGAGGGTAGCAGAGGCAGCTAAATGGATGGTCTCAATCTTAGTGACAAAAAAGTATTGGTAGGGTATGGGAACAGACAACTCCAAGCCGATCCTCATATTTGAGAAAGCAGGGGTTATAAATAGGCAAATACACACATCTGGAAAAAAAATCCTGGAGAAAATAAATAAAAAAAACCTAAATAAAGAAATCACAAATTTTAATCATGACTTGGTGCATTCCTGCAGCTGGGAAAATTACTCACGCACTGGGTAATGGCAGAGATAGATGCTGAGCCCAGCACTGTAAACATTGTTGAGAGTTCTGTAGATTCCTTTATCCAACTCCACAGACACACACTACCCAGTGAAGGAAAGCAGAGAAAATCTTGCTATCTTGGATCTCCATTAAGAGAATGTCACACATACTCTGTAAATATGTTCTGCAAATTTACAGCTAGTGGTGTGGAAATGGCACTACACACCTTTGGCCTGATAGACAAACAGCCAGTAAGTTTACATTGTTAGTGTCCTCAGTTATTTATCCTCCTACACATTAAAGGCTGCATTTTCACAAAATCCGTACAAACACATCAAACAGTACCAAATGGCATCTGTCCAAAACATCTTTTAGTGCAACACTGATCACAAAACACATCTAAGGCAAGACTAGAATCAAACCTCAATACTTGGTTCAATACATTGGCCTTTGAGGCCAAAACCTGAGCTACAGCTTCCAATCAAACACATTTCCACTTCCCTTTATACTACTCTACCATCTCCTTTCCAATCACTGCCACCGCCCGCACCCGCCCCCCCCCCCCCGCCAGCCGAGAACAACTTTTGTCAGTCTAAACTTTAGTTCTGTGGAAATGAACATTATAGCATTCAAAACAAAAGCTACAATTTTTGTTAAATGCTCTAACAATTCAAACTTAAAATGCAATGTAATTGCAAATTCCCGGAGTGCGGGTCATTAACTTCCGTATACAAACTGCTGTCCATCTTGAAGCATGAAAGATCAAAGAGTGGGTGTCCAAAACTAAACAAAATGCAAATTGTTTCGTGTTCCATTGCCATATTTGATTGTCCTGGCTGCTAACTATGAAGCCAAAACCACATACTTCTCATGGATGAAATGACTTGGACTCTGCAAAGGAAAATTACTCTCAGGACTAACATTTCCATATTGATGTATGCAAGATAACATACATGCGGAAATGCATGACATTGACCAGATAACATTACCTTTCTTTAGGCAGTATCTGATACTACTTACATACTGCTTACTGGCAAACAATCCTTAGTGAAGTTAAGTTGTTAGATGGCAGATAGCAGGTACTTGCAAATGGTGATATGAATTATTTCACTTAATACTGCAGGCAAATAACATTTTGTGCATTATTAAGCAAGAATTTAGGAGGCATGCTCAAATAGCCTGTAGTCTAGTACATGCACAGAACTGTGGTACAATTTGAATAGTACCTTCAAAAATGAAAGCAAAAAAACCCTCTCCTTTAATGAGACAAGGGAATACCATGGAGCATTTGCAGACAAAAGTGTGCTAGTTTTGTCTCAGGGCAGAAAAAGATCTGTGTGTGGTGTGGCTGTGCCTCACCAAATTTCAAAGCGTTTGGCAGAACGATTCAGGAAGTGAGAATATCTACAGGTCGCGCTGAACATGTTTGTTGAAAATGCAATTTTTAAATCTACATCAAAGTGCAAAAAAAAAGGGTACCACACTTTAGGAAGGATGTCAAGGCCTCAGGGTATGCAAAGAAGATTTACTAGAATAGTACCAGGGTTGTCATCTTTAGAGCAGAGAAGGTTCAGGGGAGATTTAATAGAGGTGCTCAAAATTAACCTCCCAGTATCAGAAGGAAAAAAAACCCTCCTCCACTTATACTATAGAAGCAGTAGGTTTTTCACAAATGATGTCCCTTTCATTAACAATCCCTTGTGAGCGTAGAAAGAACAAATACTCCATTTAAACTGCATTGCTGCCTCTGATAAATAAGGTGGTATACATGCCTCTGATAGGATGTTAAGCAGATAGACAACTGCCCTCTCAGATGGACGTAAAAGATCCCTGGGCACTATTTCAAAGAAAAGCAGGGGAGTTCTTCCCGGTGTCCTGGCCAATATTTATCCTTCAACCAACATCACATTATCACTGGTCATTATCACTGTTTGTGGGACCTTGCTGTGCTCAAATTGGCTGCTGCGGTTCCTACATTACAACAGTGACAGCACTTCAAAAAGTACTTCATTGGCTGTAAAGAGCTTTCAGATGTCCCCAAGTCATGAAAGGCGCTATATAAACGCAAGTTTTTCATGTCTGGAGGCAGGGAGCACCACCTCAGAAGGCTGTTTGGTTCCCTGCCAGAGGAAGCAAAGCAGCAGTTGCCACCAGTTTCAGTCAAGGCCTCCATTTCATTTTGGCCTCTGTTGGCCTAAAGGTCAGCAATGCACTTTTGGCCCCTTTCCACTAACGGTGGGGAAAGTCCATGGGCAGAATCTTGTAGGAACTGCATACGTGTTAAGATGACACGTGCATTTAAGTCATGTCCAATCCTGCACATATTCAGTTGTTCCATTGTCATCAAATCTTCCCTGCAGTAAAAGTGAGACAAATGCAGCAAAAAGGGAACCGAATTATATCGGAGAACCACTTCCAACGGGACACTAGTCTGTATCGGTTATGCTTGAACTGGTAATTGTAAATTATGTTTCTAAGTGTGAAAGAATGGCAGGTATGAAACTGTCACAGCATCAGAGTAAACAACATTGAGCAGAAGAGAAAATTTCATGGAAAGGCTTATTTGAAACATAAAAATGTTTTTTTTCAGAAAAAGGGGTGAAGGTTATTTTCATGAAATTACATTATCTGTCACTCGCTTTGCACGTTAAACTAATTACTTTGACCCAGAATATTATAATTCTACAGGAAGCACATTAGTTACCCCATTGCAGTACCAAACTGAAACATAGTCAACGCTCCTAAATACAATGTAATGCTGCCCTCTACAGCACATGAACCAACAGCAAGGAAACTAGTGTAGCAACGCAGCAGTGTCAAAAGCTGCTTTTCGAAGAAAGACTTGCATTTATATAGTGCTTTTCACCACCTCAGGACGTTACAAAGCGCTTTACAGTCAATGAAGTACTTTTTCCGATGGTAGTCAATATTGTAACGCAAGAAACGCGGCAGCCAATTTGCACACAGCAAGGTCCCACAAACAGCAATGCGATCATGACCAGATCATCTGTTTTTAGTGATGTTGATTGAGGGATAAATACTGGCCAGGACACTAGCTGGGGGGGGGGCGGGGGGGAGGAAGGGTACTCCCCTGTTCTTCTTTGAAATAGTGGCATGAGATCTTTTACAGCCATCTGAGGGGCCAGACAGGACCTCGGTTTAACGTCTCCTCCAAAAGACAGCTCCTCCGACAGTGCAGCACTCCCTTCATACTGCAATGGGAGCATCAGCGTAGGTTATGTGCTCAAATCTCTGGAGTGGGACTTGAACCCTTGACCTCCTGACTCTGAGGAGAGAGTGCTACTAGTGAGCTACGGCCGGCACCATCGCAGCCAGTGTCTCAGGGGGATGCAACAGCCCACGACAAATCCTGCAAACTTCTACACTTACCACATGTAGTGTGATTGGCTGCCAGAGTAACACAAATTTGCATCAAAAGGTCCTGGAGGCAGTGAAAATAATGGCTTTTATGCATAGCCGCAGCCTTTAGCATGAAAGGTTATTTCTCACGGGCCTGGAAAGAATGAACCAGGAGGGAGTCACTTAAGAGGGTAAACAGGTCCCCGCAAGTATGACACCAAGAAAGCAGAGTAACAAATACTTAGCATCATGTCACCCTAAGGAAAATAACCAAAAGAGTTGCAATTATAATGTATTCAAGAGGTTCAGATGATATTATGCACAATATTCACACAAAGGACTTTATGCTGATTATGAGGAGATTACCAAATAAAGACATTTCCCATATGCAGATTATTGAGTCAAGCAGCACGTCATTGTAAACAAGTTGCACTGGTTAGAGGTTTCTAAGTGATAACACATCACTTGCCCTACACAAGTAAATAGATGGGAGGTGTATATGGGGGTAGTGCTTTTTTTTTCAGTTTTCCTTTTTTGTGCCAAAACCAGCTCTCAGTGGAGACAACAAGCTGTGCACTCTGTCCAGCTGATGCACAGTCACATCACCTCAAGTTCATGCAAGAAATCATCTGTATTCCATTGCCAGCAGTATGGCCAGCACACACAATTACACTGTGATCAGTAATCTGCTGAATAACCCAAAAACATTGGTATCATTCTAGTACCAGTCATGTGGTTGTCAACTGCAAGTCACTAACTGTTTCATTACACCTTGCACAGTCACCCCATCCTTACTGTGCCCAGTGTGTTGCTAGATACCAGCAAGAAAAGAAAACACAATCCCATGTATAATAAGGAACAAACATCTGTCAACACATTTAAGGCAGTAATTCTATCTCTCAGTTTATAAACTGCTCTCAGGGTTTATGTGGTCATCAGAACCACCCAAGTATTGCTTTGTAACTCTCTCTGTCATCCATCAGAGTGGATGCACACTCATGCACATGTGGTTCATATTAACTAATTTATTCAAAGGTTTTTTAAAAAAATGAAGACATTTATTTGCATTTACATGTGTATGCATTTTATTAATCAAAACAACATAGTCATTCCTACAGTGTTGACTTGATAGGAGGGGAAAAAAAACACAGCACATTTTTGTTCTGTTGAGTGCCAGGGAAACTCAATAGACCTAATAATCAAGAGAACAGTCATCGCACATCTATAAACAGATTTGGAAGGCCTAGAGTCAGTATGTGTCATCAGAACGAGTATTAAAAAAGAATGCGAGAGACTTGCTGACAAGTCCTTTATTGCCAAGTGTCCCCTTTCAGTAGTTTGATGTCGATTTTGTAGCAGAACATCTTGCAGCAGTAATGTTTTAGCCTAGTAATAAACTTTAAAATAAATTTAAAAGAGGAAAAAAAAAGTTGTTTATCAGTCGTCTGGCTTTGCTCTGGAAAGCTGCAACTGTTATTCATTGCCACACTTGTGATTTCATTCCTGTGTGGATACAATTGCACAGGTTAACCACTAATTCAATATCTTGCAGTTAATTTATTGCAACAGTTATTCTCTGTAGAACCTCAGCTCTCATTGCTGTACCCACTTTGCAACTCTGCGATGTTTTCACAACGGGTGTACAATCTGAATTTTAAAATTATTGTACTGAAGCAATGCTTTCTGGCCCATTGGGTCGGTTGGGCTTGCTCTGGCTAGTATAACATTTTACTGGAACAAAATAAGGGCTTTGAAGCTTGGCGCAATTTTAAGTGTGCAAAGTTATTTCTCCCGAGAGCTGGAGAGAATAAATCAAGAGGGAGTCACTCACACAAGAGGGTAAATGGGTACCCGCAAGTATGACAAGAAAGTGGAGTAACAAATACTTAGCATCAAGTTACCCTAAGGAAAATAACTATAAGAGTTGCAGTTATAATGTATTCAAGAGGTTCAGATATTATGCACAATATTCACATAAAGAACTTCATGTTGATTATGAGATTACCAACTAAAGCCATTTCCCATAGGTTACTACAGATTATTGAGTTAAACACATCGTAAACAAGTTGCACTGTGCATTTATTATACTATTTAAAACTAAATGTATAACCTATATTAAATTAGTTAACTGAGCTAAAGAGGGAACAGTAAAATCTAAGTGAATAGGCAAGCCTGTGGCAAGTTTACACCACCAACTACAAGTGCATTAGCAGCTCCATAAATTCTGAAAATGGACAATTCTTTCCTTTGAAGCTTCAGCTGCTTTTAATTCCAAATTTGGGAGTTGCAGAGGAGGGAAGAATGAGAGAATGAAGGTAGCACAGTAAGGCCAGAGAAATGAAAGCAAGATGAATAGTCTGTCAGCGAGGCTTTAAAACCTGGAAATCAGTATTAAGCCCTTTCGAAACTCCAAACCATGCATTATAATCCTAGCCAAGACATTCACAATTATGTTTGCTAGTACTGTCCAAACCCTTTTATTCTATGGGTTATTTCCTCTTCTGTTTTTCATTCAGATGTACTCTCATGTTCTCAGATAAAGTGAGAATCAACTTGTAATGAATTAGAACAGTCTATGGCATTGATTGCCATCTAGTCGTAAGAAAAGCCTTCATAATTCAGCGTCTTGTGGCTGCAGTGCCCTTGCATTGCTATTGGTTCTTTTGCACTTTATGGTGGTATTGCACCATCATCATGCCCTACAACATATAAAACTGGCCTCATATGTTCCATTCAAATTAGCATTTGGAAACTAAAGCACTTGGGTTTCCTATGATCAGCAAAGGCAATATCTGATTGCCCACCAACAACAACTTGTAGCGTCTTTAAGGTAGTAAAATAAGCCAAGGTGCTTCACAGGAGTGTTATCAGACAAAATTTGACATCAAGCCAGATAAGGAGATATTGGGATTAGGTTTTAAGGAACATCTTAAGGGAGAGAGGTAGAAAGGCGGAGAGGTTTAGGAAGCTTACTCCAGAGTTTAGGGCCTAGACAGCTGCAGGTACGGCTGCCAATGGTGGGGCGAAGTAAAGTGATGATGCACAAGAGGCCGCAATTGGAGGAATGCAGACTTCTCGAAGGGTTGTATGGCTGGAGGAGGTTACAGGGATAGGGAGGATCAAGGCCATGGAGGGATTTGAAAACTAGTCTATGGTTGCAATTACCCATATGCCCTTCCACTTCCTTCTCCCTGAAAATTTATGATTCCCACTCAGCCCTTAATTTAAAGATAGAAGGTTTGGGAACACTACATACTAAAATTAACAAAAAACTCAAAAACAAAAACAGTGCAAATTAAATTTATTGTGTGAAGAAAATTAAAATAAGAGGGCTTACCTCATACTTGAACTGCACTAGTCGTTAAGGACCCAGCCAAGTATTTCTGTAGTTCAAAAATATCCTCCACAAAGTTGAAGTTTCCATGGCTACCAAGCAAATTAACCACCAGGCCTGTGACCAGCTCCTAATAGAAAAAAAGCTGCAACCTCTCCACACTGTCACCACTGAATAGATTTTTATGTTAACATGTTTGAAAAAAAATCCTTGAAAATATTTTTTAAATCTTTTTATATCCATTATCTCAGTCAGTATGGGAGCTTATGCTTTGATTTTAAGGTTCAATCTGATGCCCTCCCTGCCCCCAATCTTCCTTATTAGAAGCACTCAAGTTTCATTTTCTGAACAAATCACTTGAATGCAAACAGCCGTATTGTCATCGACTCAAGTGCAGAGGGACAAAAAAAATCTAAACACTAAATCAGAGGTTCTCAGTACAGATTTCAAGTTGTAAGTTGATACTGTTTTGTATAATCATCAATGGACTAAATGTACTTTCTGCATGCTACAAATTGGACTGGGGAGGGGGGCGGGTCGGGCAGAGGAGCTAACAAAAATAAAATCGAAGGATAAGATGACATCTCTATATACTATAAGCCCACCAAGGAAGCAGCCAAGCAACATGTCCCTGAAAATGGTGCCTTTTACCCAGCCACAAGCCATTGCACAAGTACTGCCCAAGGGAACATTTGCAATTTCTCCAAAGACATTACACATCTAACTAACGTACATACAAAAATGGCAGGCAGGAAAAGACCAGCTGGTTCATCAGGCCTGCCCCACATTCATGATGGCCGGAGCATCATGATTAGACACTCTCTCCTCTCTTTCCCCCCCCCCAACTTGTCAAGGCTTCAACAGCACTTCCCAAATCCGCAACCTCCACCACCTAGAAGGACAAGGGCAGCAGGTGCATGGGAACACCATCACCTCCCAAGTTCCCCTCCAAGTCACACACTATCCCGACTTGGGCATATATCGCCGTTCCTTCATCGTCGCTGGGTCAAAACCCTGGAACTCCCTACCTAACGGCACTGTGGGAGCACCTTCATCACACAGACTGCAGCGGTTCAAGAAGGCAGCTCACCACCACCTTCTCAAGGGCAACTGGGGATACGGGCAGTAAAGCTGGCCTTGCTAGTGACAACCATATCCCACGAGGAACAGAACACATTTTATCCGAATCAATGGCCCAAGAATAAGGACACATTTGGTACTGAGGAGCTAATCTGTAGAGTACAGAAGAACAGTTCAGAGAGGATTTTTCTCCCGGGTAAAAAAGTTTTGGATTTTTTTTTAAAAATCAAGTACTGATGACATCACCAGGTTAACTGACTTGGACAAGTTACTGAGCGACGGAGCTGAATTACAGTCAGTGGCGACAGTCAGTAGCCTGGGCAGCATCAGCATCACTGGATGGATTTTGCTGTGAGCAGCGAGCAAACGGCACTTGTTGTTAGGTAGAAAGTTTATGGGCAAGTGTAAGTCTATGAGCTTTTGCACAGCAACTTCCTCTAAATTAGAGAGCCAAAAAGAACAGGGCATCTGCGACCTGTGTGAACAGGGCAAGCAACTGTCCATCCCCTTAACCAATCAGATTGAAGTATGTTAATAATCCACACAGAGACTGAACCAGGAAGTGTAAGTTAGAATAGTGAATGCAATGTCAAATCAGATACAGAAAGCGAAATAGAGGGGGCAAGAAAGATTGAATTGAGAGACAGATAGAAGAGACAAAGTAAAAAAGAAATCTATTTAATTTATTTTTAAATGTCCAACAATTAAAATGTGACGGAATGAGACTCCACACTTGTAAAAGTTAATTTTCAGTGCCAGAGGGGTTGTTTGGCAGTCATTAAGACTTACCATGCCATTAAAAGGGTACTAACACTGGAATGGACAAGCCCTAACTTTTTCTGGCGAGTTTAGTCCGTATCTACAATGTCAGTGCAGGAACTTCACACTGTTCCATTCATTTGAATGGGGAGCCAGACGGTGAGATGCCGTCTTCACGGAGCTTACAGAGAAGGGCATCTGGAACAGCAACTTCTGGATTTCCACGATTAACTGTAAATGTGGTCGTCGGAAGTTGCTGTACGATTTGCACAGAAATAACGGTGAGCACTGTTAGCCTCACCGTTATTTTCACAGCAAAGTCCAGCCCAATAGCTTTCAATCTAATTCAAAAATGCAAGAGAAGCAATTTAAAAAAATGTTAATTCAATTATAATTCTTCAGAACAAATACATTTTTAACAAATAGCAAGATTCCTTGTTTAAATACAGGGCTGTGCTACTGAAAGAGTTAACCCTACTGATGACATTTTTTTTTAAATGTGAAAGTTATCTTGCAATAAGCTGCAATTATGCCGCACTTAATGCTGTGTGGCACAGAACCCCCTGATTATAGCCTTGAGACGCATTTCCTGGTACCCAAGTCAATATGCCCTGCCATACCTATTCACAGCTGACTTCCACTGAGCACAGCCTTTAGAAAGGGTCTAAATTGGAGCCCCAGTGGCAAGAGGGAACAGGAAGCGGCGACAAAGAGCAAAAGCTCATTTCCAAAAATTGCTCCACAAATTGCTCTAATTATTTTAATGGCCGTACACAAAGGGTGCATTGACAAGGCCCTCCTCCCTCCCCTCCAAAGTTCCCAATGTTATATAGAAACCACCAATTGATCAAGCTAATAATGTTCCATTTTTATTCCCCGCCCCCTCCCCCCCCCCCCCCACCGCCACCCCTCCCAACCTTCAAGCATTGGCTGGATGCAGTGCAAATAAAAGTTTGATTGATGCAATTTAAAATCCATTCGTTAAACAGTAGTGGCTTTCACAGACTCAAAATGACACATGCAGAGCTTTAAAAGGATGTTTTAACTCTTTCAATCATAGAATTCCTACATTACAACAGCAAAAGTACTTCATTGGCTGTAAAGAACTTTGGGACGTGCCAAAGTCCCTTGGCGCTACTTCGAAGAAAAGCAGCGTCTTTCTCCCCGGTGACCTGGCCAATATTTATCCCTCAACCAACATCACTTAAACATATTGGGCCATAATTTGCAGTGGCAGGGCATCTAACGGCATCTGTCGTTAGTTAAAGGGCAAGTCTAGGTTTTTATATTTTTTGCATGGCAAGTTGCTGAAAGTGCAAGGTGATAACGGCACAGCGAGGGAAACAGGGCACTTGGGACCTGAGTGAACAGGACAAGCATCGTCTATCTCCTTAACCAACCAGATTGAAGGATTGTGAAATTAACAGCACAAGGACTGAGAAGGAAGTGTAAATTAGAGTGGGTGAATTCAATGTCAAATCATGTACAGAATGAGAAATAAAGAGAGGGAAAGAAAGATTGGGTTAAGAGGGAGAAAAGTAGTAAAAAAAAATGTTAATTTATACATTTTTTAAAATCGACAACAATTAAAACCTGACTCCACACTTGTAATAGTTAATTTTCAGTGTCAGAGGTTGACTGGCAGTAATTAACACTTACCACATTTTTAAAATGGTACTTAGACTGAAATGGACAAGACCCAACTTTCTGTGGCGAGTTTAGTTTGTATCTACCATGCAAATACAGCAACTTCACGCCGTTCAATGCATTTCAATCGTGAGGAAGGCAGCGATCTCTGTTCCAGCCAGAAACAGGTCCAGCTGAGGGAGATGTCCAGAGTCCAGATTTTTTTTCCCCACTAACGCACAATTTCATTAAACTTTCAGACTTGGGGATCTCCCGTTACATTACTCAGAATGTCTTGCAATTGTGTGACTGCTAATTCTGGATAGCCTGTCCTCTGTCAGCAGAGCTAAGGATTGTCCCCAAGGAGGACTGCTAGTTACATGAACAAAGGAAGATAAGAACAGGAGGAGGCCATTCAGCCCCTCAAATCTGTTCTGCCATTGAATTAGATCATGGCTGACCTATACGTCAACTTCATTTACCCATCTTTGCTCCATGTCTCGATACCGTTACCTAGTTAAAAAAAAATGTCGATCTCAATCTTGAAAATTTCAATTGACCCAGCACCCAGCCTCTTGAGGGAGGGAATTCCATTTCATTCCTGAATGGCCTAGCTCTAATTTTTAAGATTGTGCCCCCTTGTTCTGGATTTCCCCCACCAAATGAAATAGTTTCTCTGTACCTACCCTATCGAATCGCTTTATCATTTTAAGGTCTCGAAGAACAGGACGTATTCCTTTACACGTGCGTTGCAGCCCAGTCTTGGAGTGTTGCGAGGTCCCCTTGGGTGTGTTTGTGCTATTGTTGAGTTGTTAGCACCATATTTATGGGCAAGCTTGTGACTTCTTTTTAATGTGTTTATCAATTTTATTTTTAGGGGTATATGGTTCATGAGCAAACTACCATGGTGGCTGTATCTTGGACAATGTGATTGACCAAAACACACAATTTCACCCAAATTCATTTTTTTTGATGGGGTGATTGAGAAAATGTTAATTGGAAGAAAGGTTTTGTACATTAGAATGCAGTAGCAAAAGTGGACAACAACCAAATCAGAAAAGAAAACAAAACAGAAGGGGAAGAAAATTGACAAGACAACAGATAAAACAAGACAGACACAAGAAACTCAATTCTAAAGGAGCATGTTGCGTTTTCTAAAATTAGCCTCAGTTACAAAGATTCCATCGAAGGATTAATAGTCTCAGGTAGGCATGTGAGAAAGGAATTAAGATCACTATGAATACAACATCAGCTTTTATTTTCACAATCTAACATCTGGACAGACAACACAGCTTTAATTAAGTATCCAGCAGACAGAGGGAACTCTCCCAAGTGAACATCTGGCTAAAACCAGAGGTTGGACATTTTGATGTGTCCAGTGACAATAATATTTTTCCCAATGGCAGTTTTTGAAAAAGAGAGGCTCCTATCTTTTCTCATGTGCAGCTTCAGTCAGATTTGTGCCCCCTGCCCCACCCCACCCTCCTCACCCACCCCCCTCAGTCTCTCCTGCTTTTATCCGTCCAAGAACAGCACCAACATTTGAAACATGCCTTGTACTTTTGCTGGTCCTTCCCAAGGGCTCCATCAAGAGAGGCACTCCCCCCACATGTCTTGTCTCAGAGACTCGGAGATTTAATCAGCAATATCTCCAAGTGCACATTTTATTTCACAATTAATTTTCCACGAAGTTCTCCTCAAGTCCCCTCATTCGGTCTCAATATTTTTGCCAAGCCATGCATAATTTCTTTTCCTTCATCTCTCCTCTCTAACACCCCCTTCCATGGTGTGAAATACAGCTAATTGCACAGTAGGAAAACCAGGATTAACCCCAACCAGGCCCTTGTTGAATTCCTGCAGCTAGTCAGTGAAATGACTGGCAAGTTTATGTTGTTCCAGTTCGCTAACCCCAACCAGTGGATTTCATCACAGTATTATTCCCCCTCCTGCTCCTCCTCCCCCACACCCCAAACACCCCAATCATCTGCTTAGCCTACAGCAAAACATTAACCATCATAGTGGACACTGAACAGGCCAATGTAAGACATTTGCAAGTTATCTTAAGATCCATTGTAACAGTTCCAAGTGCTTTCTGCAAGCACCAACTCTAGTGTCCATCGAACTGCAAACAGAGAAGGAAGTTGTGAAATCAGAAAAACTGGAAACTACAACCAAAGAAACTGAAGTTGGACCAAGACTTCCTTCTAAATCTGAATCCATGCAATGATTTTAAGTGTGGAGTGAATACGAAAGGAAAAAGTTCTTCAAAAACACTAGTAGCTCGGTAAATAGAATCACCGTGGTACTGCATGGCATACTACTACTACAACAACAACTACAACAACGACTTGTATTTATGCAGCGTCTTTAAACGTAGTAAATCATCCCAAGGCACTTCACAGGAGCACTATCAGACAGAATTTGATGCCGAGCCACATAAGGAGGTATTAGGACAGATCAACGAGGTAGGTTTTAAGGAGCGTCTTAAAGGAGGAGAGAGAGGTGGAGAGGCTGAGGGGTTTAGGGAGGGAATTCCAGAGCTTTGGGCCTAGGGAGCTGAAGGCACCAATGGTGCAGCGATGAAAATCAGGAATAAGCAAGAGGCCAGAATTGGAGGACTGCATAGATCTTGGCAGGTTGTAGGGCTGGAGGAGGTTACAGAGATAGGCCATGGAGGGATTTGAAAACAAGGATGAGAATTTTAAAATTGAGGCTTTGCCGGACAAGGAGCCAATGTAGGTCATGGGTGAACGGGACTTAGTGCAAGTTGGGATACAGGCAACAGAGTTTTGGATGAGCTGCAGATCCTAAAGTGGAGGAGGTGCAGGGTTGCAACCGCATCACCCCCGCGCCCCAAATGTTCAGGTTGAGGGGTCATGTTATTGAGAGTGTGATGTGAAGGAGTGGAGTACGTTCTTCTGCTCAATGTCAGCCGTGGCTCAGTTGATACCACTCTCTCCTCCAGATCAGAAGGTTGTGGGTTCAAGCCCCACATCAGAGTCTCGAGCATGTAATCCAGGCTCACACCTCAATGCGGCACCAAGGGAGCGCTATACTGTCGGAGGTGCCACCTTTTGGATGAGGTGCTAAACCTTAGGCTGACAGCCAGAGTGGGTTAGGTTGGTAACTGGTTACATCGGCACTATGTGTATCTCACAAACACGAAAGGAGGGAGGAAGAGAAGGAACAAGAATCAGTTGTTTACCCCCCCCAATCCAGCTGGCTTCTGGAGCAGTACATCACATGATGACACTAATTGACTATCTAATCCTTTAACAGGTGTAATGAAGCACTGGAATTAGACAGCCATAAGCTACAGGTTCATTTATGTTATTCTCTCCGTGTTAAGTGCCCGAACTTACCCTCGCCAGATGGTTGCCTTAAGGCATGAAAAGAAAAACCAATGTCCAGTGACTTCAGGGCATTTGTGAGCACCCCTTAAGCAGCCAGCTATGGAGTGATCCTGGCAACAAGTCAGCAGCAAGATCTCCAATAAGCTCACTGGACAAGGGAAGCTGTTGGAGACTGCAGGAGGGCAAAAAAAGGGGAATCAGAGCACAGAAGGATGCCATTCAGCCCACCGTGCCTGTGCCATCTCTTTGAAAGAGCCTTCCAATTAGTCCCATTCCCTTGCTCTTTCCCCATAACCCTGCAAATGTTTTTCTCCTCAAGTATTTATCCAGTTCCCTTTTGAAAGTTACTACTGAATCTGCTTCCACCACCCTTTTAGGCAGTGCGTTCCAGATCATAACACCTCAGAGTTTTTTTAAAAATTATCCTCATTTCCCTGTTTTTTTTTTGTCAATTACATTAAATCTGAATCCTCTGATTACTGACCCTGCTGTTCATGAAAACAGTTTCTCCATATGAGATAATATGTTATTTGACTACATTGCGTTAAATATTCTAATTTCACCGTTCAAATTTATTAGTGATTTTGAGTTAATAAAAGTGGCACATGGAATGGCTCCTTGTACAACCTGGTATAAATGTTCCATGCCTAATTGCATTAGACTGGCGCTAGCCATCTGTGGAAAGCAAGAATGATGTCCCTCTGCACTGGTGAAACTGCAGTGACCTCTCGCTTCCTGCTCAGAATTCCATTCTGTTTTCCTCCCCACCGGCAGCCTGGATCTCATCAACCCGTTAGCAACAGAACAGGCTGCAAGCTGTGCCTGCCGGGGCAGGATTGCACAACCCCTGCAGGGCCACTTTAACCATCTGCAGTGCCTGCTGACTCGGTTCCTGCTAACGGTGCTAATTCGGAATGCTTGGTTCCGTGCCATATTCTACACTTAAAAAATCAATTTAAAATATACAATGGGACCCCCTGCACAGAGATAAAATGAGCACATAAGAGGCCAGAGCAGATCACAAACAGAAAGGGAGTGTGCGCAGTGCTCTTGATAAACGAAATGTTTCCGCACTGCCCACCAGAGGGAGTGTGCTTCTGTGCAGATATCGCACACCACCCCTCAAAAAGACAAGGTACAACTTCAACAACAACTTGCATTCATATAGCGCCATTAATGTAGTAAAGCGTCCCAAGGCACTTCACAGGAGCGATATCAGATAAAGTCTTGCATTAAGCCACACAAGTAGATATTAGGACAGATATTTGGTCAAAGAGGTAGCATCTTAAAAAGGAGGGGCGGAGGGGTTTAGGGAGGGAATTCCAGAGCTTAGGGCCGAGGCAGCTGAAGGCTGAAAGTGGGGCGATGAAAATCGGGATGCGCAAGAGGTAAGAATTGGAGGAGCGCAAAGATCAGAGAGTTGTAGGGCTGGAGGAGGTTAGAGAGAGAGGGAGGGGCTAGACCATGGAGGGATTTGAAAACAAGGTGAGAATTTTAAAATTGAGGCATTGCTGGACCGGGAGCCAATGTAGGTCAGCGAGCACAGGGGTGACGGGTGAATGGGACTTGGTTGACAGTGAGGTTTTCCAGCAGTTTTCCCATGACACGTCCAGTCCCAAGTACTGATGGTCAAATGCTGCCTCAGCAATTTATTCCAGAGATAAATTACCATCTATACAGGCGACCGATTATCAAACTTATCAAGTGCATTTCTGGTCTGGCAGCCGCCCCATTTAATAAACAAAATGTTTAAGACAAGACTTTTTCCCTGGTTTTCTTTTTGCTGCATCATTAGATTAAATGAAAATGCACTTGATCATCAGCAACTGGCAGTCAGCCCAAATGATCCCGCTATACCTTACATAACACTGTACGTTTATTCTAAGGAATACATCAACCTAACTTTTTTTTGAAAAAACAGCACAGGAGGAGGCCATTAGGCCCATTGTGCCAATGCTGGCTCTTTGAAAGTGCTATTAAATTAGTCCCACTTCCATGCTCTTTCCCCATAGCCCTGCAATATTTTTCCTTTTCAAGTATTTATCCAATTGCCTATTGAAAGTTACTATTGAATCTGCTTCCACCACTCTTTCAGGCAGTGCATTCCAAATCAGAACGCAAAAAAAATTCTCCTCATCTCCCTCCTGGTTCTTTTGCCAATAACCTTAAATCTGTGTCCACTGGTTACCAACCCTCCTTCTACTGGAAGCAATTACACCCTATCTACTTTATCAAAACCTTCATAATTTTGAACATGTCTATTAAATCTCCGAGTTATATATTCATACTAAAAAGTCAATAAATTCCCTCTTGCCTGTTACAGAGCAGGTGGACCATCAGACTTACGATTCTGTTTGTGTAAATGCGAAGCTGCTGGGAACGATCCCTGTAAAAGTAAATCAGACCACCGTCCACATACACGGGTAGTAGCATCACAGGTGGGATATATTCATCGACATTGAGAGCACACATTTGTTGTGCATTTCCTACAGGTGATCACAATTCAAAAAGTACTTCATTGGTTGTAAAGCACTTTGAGACGTCCTGAGGTCATGAAAGGCACCATCAAAGGCAATGTGATAATGACCAGATAATAGATTGAGGGATAAATATTGCCCGGGATTGCTCGCTGACCTACACTAGCTTCCAGTCCAGCAACCCCTCGAGTTTAAAATTCTCATCCTTGTTTTCAAATCCCTCCATACCCAAACAGATTTTTTTTTTCGCTCCACCATTGGTGGCCGTGCCTTCAGCTGCCTAGGCCCTAAGCTCTGGAATTCCCTCCCTAAACCCCTCCGCCTCTCTACCTCTCCTCTTTTTAAGACGCTCCTTAAGAGCGGGGAGAACTCCGCCTGCTTTTCCTCAAGTAGTGCCATTGGGACCTTTTATTTCCACTTGAGGGGGCAGACAGGCCCTCGGTTTAACATCTCATTCAAAAGGCAGGTACTGCACTGGAGTGTCAGCCTAGATTTTGCGTACAAGTCTCTGGAGTGGGGCTTGAACCCACAATTGTCTCACTCAGAAATAAAAAGGTCTTGTGCTTCAGGCAGGTCTATCTTTAATTACACATTACACCACAACCCCTATTGATTAATTACAGGTTATCAGCCACAGCGATAACCAGAAGGAATATTTAGATTCAAAACATAGCCACACAGGACGAAGAAAAACACTGATAAACGGAAGGGAGGGTCAGAGGAAAAGCATTCTCCTTTCTGAACAAGCACTGTCGCAAAGATATCAACTAATTTCATCTTGCTTTCCCTTCCTCAGTCAGTCAGTGAACATCATTTTGCACAAATATTAAAATAATGAATCATTTTGCAAGGCTCATTTATATTAATTTATATCTTTGGGTAGCAAAACTCAATTGGCTGGTCCCACTGGCTTCCGCACTCAATTATCGCTGACACTGCACAGCCAAAAAGAACTGCTATGGGCAGCATCTTTGCCTCAGGCCCTCTGTGCAAGTTCAGTTTTAAGAACTAAGGTCAATCTGACAAAAAGCCAAGCAAACGTCCGATAGATATACATTTTTTTAAACTCAAGGATATATGTGCCTGTGATCCCAGCTTTGATCACAGCTCTCAACCAAGTTTCCAAGTTGGGAAGGGGGCAGAAGGAATATTTGCCATAATTCCCATTCCTGTCTGCTACCCAGAGAGCACCTACTGGAAATTTACACAAATGGGCATCGAGTGAGGATAAGATCAGACGTGGCTGTGATGTTGCACAAAGCTGAAGAACCCGTCAACGCTCTCTGGTTAGGCCCACAGGAGGTATGGCCATTCGGGCCAAGTTCAAGAGGGGGCCCGCCCTAACAACCATTAACCACATTCCAGCAGGAGTCCTTCAGAAGGAGGAGGGGTAAAAGGGACAAAATTGGATATGTGTATTTTGGTAAAATTAATTTATTTTAAGAAAGAAAACAGGATTTCTTTATGCTGCTAGTGATTCTGCTCCTAACAAGTCGATACTGACAAAACAGCTCATTAAAAGAGGAACAAAAAAAAACTGCAGATGAGTTAACACTTCAGGGGAGAAATCAGATGAAGGGTCCACACCCAAACCAAACTTGTCTGCGCTTTCTCCACAGAGGCTGATTGACCTGCTGAGTGTTTCCAGCATTTTCTGTTTTTGTTCCTTAAAAAGGAACAGATAGTTTAATTATTTTTTTCCCCCCCTTCCACTACGCTCAGCTCCAACGGTTGCCAGGTCATTTTTTTCTGTAGATCAGTTACATTGGCAGACTCGATGGAGTCTCTTCCCCAGAGGACACACTGGAACAGGCCGTCTATTATGTGCAGGTGCACCTCCCTCGGACCACCCACACTGAACAGGATGACCCTTGACTGAGTAGAAGCATTACTCTGCTTTTTATTCATTTTTTAATCAACTTGGTAGGGTAAATGGTGTCCAAACTACAGCCTGTGGACCATATGTGGCCCTTGAGCTCAGATAACCCAGTCCAGAAAAACCCAGGCAATTGAATACCTTGCATTATGGCACACACTTTTAACTTAACATCCCAAGGGCCCTCACAAATGGACATAGGTGGAGAAATAGATACTGAACCGTGGAGGAAGAAATTAGATTTGGGGGGGGGGGGGCACAGAGAGGGGAAGAAACTGAAAGCCTGACCAAACAGATGAATTTTGAGAAGTCTTTTAAAAGGATAAGTGGAGAGGCAGAAGGGTTTTGGGGAGGGAGTCCCAAAGCTGGAGAGTTCTGACATCAACAGTGGGGTGATCGGAAAGGTGGGGGGGGTGGAGAGACGAGCTCAGAAAAGGCCAGAATCGAAGGACCAAAAGGGTGCGGTGGGATGAATACAAGATTGGAGAAAGTTGCAGAGAAAGGGTGGAGCACAGCCATGGAGGAATGCCAAGACACGAGTTTAAATTTAATATGTTGGGGGACAAGGAGTTAGTGTAGTTCAGTGAACGCAGGAGCTAATGGACAAGTGGAATGTGATATGGGTGCCTGTGTGTTGGACAAGCTGGAGTTCATGAAGGATGAGAGGCCAGAAAGAAGGGCACTGTAATAAATTGAGTCCAGCAGCAATAAGAATTTCAGTGACAGAGGGGCTGAGGTCGGCAATGTTACGCAGATGGAAATAGATGGTCTTGCTGATGCTTAGGATGTGAGTTTTAAAGCTCAGCTCAGATTCAAACAGGACACTAAGCTTAAGCACGGTCTGGTTCAGTGGCTAGGGAAATGCATGGAATCTCTGGCAAGGGAGTTTATGGAGGTGGCCGTACACAATAGAGAGGAAATTGTGGCTCATCCAGGACTTTTATGTCGAACAGGCAGCCCAAAAGCGTGGAGGTGGCTATCAGGTATTGGTACTTTTATTTCTTGCACGCTCACTTGCCTTGTTTGAATTTTGTGGGCCAGGAGTCTGGAAAGAGTTGTTCTAAGTGCTGCTGATTGGATAAGAACATCAAGGTCTGTTGGTATTGGCAGCTTGAGATACATGATCATCAACGGGAACGCTGATTTAACGTTTTGTACGTGGCGCATGGTGCTCCATGATATGCACCTCAGTGATCTACCTTGGACATCCCTAAGGTAGGTACTCCCACTTACATCTGTGCACATCAATACACAACATAGGTTCTGCCTCCAAGCAAAGTCGCCAAAAATAATTACAATATTTTGTTTATTACAAACGTGCAGGTTCTGGATCCTCAAATATATATGTAGTAGTCGGGTACAAAAAGTAATCAAGAAGTCAAATTAGCCTTTATAACTAGAGGGCTTGAATATAAAGGAGGAAGTTTTGCTATAGCTATACAAAGCCCTGCTTAGACCACATCTGGAGCACAGTGTACAGTTCTGGGCACTGCAGAAAGGATACAAAGGCCTTGGAAGGAGTGCGGTGCAGATTTACCAGAATGTTACCAGGGATCCAAGGGTTAGATTATGAGGAGAGATTACATAAACTAGGCTTGTATTCCCTGGAATATAGAAGGTTAAGGGGTGATTTGATTGAGGTTTTTAGGATTTTGAAAGGAATTGATAAGGTATTTGGACAGAAACTTTTTCCATTGGTGGGGGAGTCTAGGACAAGGGGACAGAACCTTAAAATAAGAGCCAGACCATTCAGGAGAGAAGTTAGGAAAGGGTGATAGAAGTGTAGAACTCTCTCCCACAAAAAGCAGTAGATACCAGCTCAAATAATAGTTTAAATCAGATTGATAGTTTTTGCTAGCCAAGGGTATTACGGGAAATGAAGCCAAGGCGGGTGGATGGAGTTAGGATGCCGATCAGCCATTATCTCACAGAATGGTGAAAGAGACTCGAGGGGCTGAATGGCCTAGTCCTGTTCCTATATTTAAAAAACACAGATTTCACTCATGTTACATTGAAAAAGCTAATCTCCAAATTGTCTCCACTAAACCTTACTCAACAGCTAACGTTATCCCATGGGATCAGACTATCTTCATCCTGACACACACTCAACAGGCTCTGCTTTCATAAAAGACTTGCACTTCTAGTGTCTTTCATGACCTCAGGATGTCTCAAAGCACTTTACAGCCAATAAATACTTTTGAAGTGTAGTCATTGTTGTACTGAAGGAAACTCAGCAGTCAATTCGCACACAGCAAGGTCCCACAAACAGCAATGTGATAATGACCACATCAAATGTTTTAGGTGTTAGTTGAGGGATCAATGTTGGCCAGGATACTGCTCTTCTACTGCCATGGGATCTTTCACGTCCACCTGAGAGGGCAGACAGGGAGTCGGTTCAACATCTCATCTGAAAGATGGCACCTCCGACAGTGCGGCACTCCCTCGGTACTGATTGTCGAGATTTTGTGCTCAAGTCTACGGAGTGGGACTTGAACCCAAGACCATCACACTCAAGAGGAGAGAGCACTACCTGAGCCAAGGCTCAGAATCTTGGTGAATCCATCATAAGCGATAAATACTTGCATTTATAGCACCATATCACATTAAAAGCATCTCAAAAGTATTACACAGAATTTTTTTTTTCAGTTCATAGGCTATTCTGTAGCCAAACGTTGCAGCCAATCCTCTTCAGCAACTTCCCACAAAGAGTAACATGAATGATCAGTTAATCTGTGTTTCTTATTCTGATACTGGTTGGGGTGGAAGTTACTGAAAGAACGGCCCAATTATCTCTGACTACTACCATGGGATCTTTAACGGCAGATGGAACCTTGATTTAACCTCAGAAAACACAGCACTCCCTCAGTACTGTACTCTGCTAAACAGGGGGATAGATTCTTTCCCTGCGGCAACTCTACCAACATGTAAAAAGCCCTAAAATCACAAGCACAAGTGAAAGAACTTCTCAAATGTAGTGTCAACAAATCAGTGTGTTCTATTCCCTATGGGCACCATTGGAAGTGCTCCTGAGACAAGTCAGATGAGGCACAGTCAGGTGATCACCAACAGCAACTAGAGGCTGATTGCAAGGTCACTTAAGCTAATAATTGGCTTCCCTGCTATGAAACTATTACCCACCCCCAAACAATAAAAAGGGCGTTAAAGCAGCTGAAGGGAAGTTACTTTGCTAAGGTTAATTGATATCATTCCAGATGTCAATCAGTACAGTTAAGCCAGAGAAGTAGTTTCCCTCAGTTCTTTCCTGAAATGTGACTATTCCCACCAGGGGGAAGAGAGAGAAACAAGGAATAGGAGAGAGGGGGGCAAGAGGGAAGAGGATCCGGAGGGGGAAAAGGAGATTGTTTTGCTTTTTTTAAAAAAAAACATTAAAAATAATGCACTCTGGTTCATTTTAAACAGTTTCTTCACTTCACAATTGAGATTTATAAATCTAAAACAATTATAGGCATTAGTTACATTTCAGTTAATCCATTCCAAGAGACTAATCAGATCATCAGATCCCCCACCTTAACAGAGGCACTCCCAGCCTCTATCTCTCGAATTCATAGTTGCAGAGGGGAAAGAGTTCCTCCAACAGCATTCCCTCGAACCCGCTCCCCCAATTCGCAAAAAGTACCTCTCCCTTAAACCACCTCAATTTTTATTGGCACTCATCTTGCCTTAGTGCATGTGGCATGTTTCAATAACTTGCATCTATATAGAGCCTTTAATGAAGTAAAATGGCCCAAGGTGCTTCACAGGAGACACAAAGAGATATTAGGACAGGTGACCAAACGCTTGGTCGCATAGGTAGGTTTTAAGGAGCGTCTTAAAGAGGAGAGAGGGGTGGAGCAGTTTAGAGAGGGAATTCCAGAGCTTAGGACAGTAGGCAGCTGAAGGCACTGCCAGCAATGGTGGTACGAAGGCAATTGGGAATGCAAAAGAGGCCAGAACTGACGAGATCTCGGGGGATTGTAGGGCTGGAGGAGGTTACAGAGATAGGGAGGGGCAAGGCTGTGGAGGGATTTAAACACAAGGATAAGAACATAAGAAATAGGAGCAGGAGTAGGCCAATCAGCCCCTCGAGCCTGCTCCGCCATTCAATAAGATCATGGCTGATCTGATCCTAACCTCAAATCTAAATTCATGTCCAATTTCCTGCCCGCTCTCCGTAACCCCTAATTCCCTTTACTTCTAGAAAACTGTCTATTTCTGTTTTAAATTTATTCAATGATGTAGCTTCCACAGCTTGCTGGGGCAGCAAATTCCACAGACCTACTACCCTCTGAGTGAAGAAGTTTCTCCTCATCTCAGTTTTGAAAGAGCAGCCCCTTATTCTAAGCTTATGCCCTCTAGTTCTAGTTTCACCCATCCTTGGGAACATCCTTACCGCATCCACCCGATCAAGCCCCTTCACAATCTTATATGTTTCAATAAGATCGCCTCTCATTCTTCTGAACTCCAATGAGTAGAGTCCCAATCTACTCAACCTCTCCTCATATGTCCACCCCCTCATCCCCGGGATTAACCGAGTGAACCTTCTTTGTACTGCCTCGAGAGCAAGTATGTCTTTTCTTAAGTATGGACACCAAAACTGTATGCAGTTTTCCAGGTGCGGTCTCTCCAATACCTTATATAACTGCAGCAATACCTCCCTATTTTTATATTCTATCCCCCTAGCAATAAAAGCCAACATTCCGTTGGCCTTCTTGATCACTTGCTGCACCTGCAAACTAACCTTTTGATTTTCTTGCACTAGGACCCCCAGATCCCTTTGTACTGCAGTACTTTCCAGTTTCTCGCCATTAAGATAATAACTTGCTCTCTGATTTTCCCTGCCAAAGTGCATAACCTCACATTTTCCAATATTGTATTGCATCTGCCAAATCTCCGCCCAATCACCCAGCCTGTCCATATCCCCTTGTAGGTTTTTTATGTCCTCCACACTCTCTACTTTCCCTCCCATCTTTGTATCATCTGCGAACTTTGATATGTTACACTCGGTCCCCTCCTCCAAATCGTTAATACAGATTGTAAAGAGTTGGGGACCCAGCACCGACCCCTGCGGAACACCACTGGCTACTGGTTGCCAGTCCGAGAATGAACCGTTATTCCCAACTCTCTGCTTCCTGTTAGATAACCAATCCTCCACCCATGCCAGAATATTACCCCCAATCCAGTGATTCTTTTTCTTGAGCAATAATCTTTTATGTGGCACCTTGTCGAATGCCTTCTGGAAGTCTAAATACACTACGTCCACTGGTTCCCCTTTATCCACCCTGTACGTTATGTCCTCAAAGAACTCAAGCAAATTTGTCAGACATGACTTCCCCTTCATAAAGGATGAAAATTTTAAATTGAAGGTGTTGCTGGACTGGAAATCAATGTGGGTTGGCGAGCACGGGGGTGATGAGCAAACAGGTCGGTGCAAATTAGTTCCACCCTCCTTCCATGTCCCCCCTCCCTCTGGTACTTACACCCATCCCAATCCAACCTCCTGCAGTTGCTGGGATGAAACTGAATTTTTGCGACATTTCTGAGAGGTAAGGATTATCCAATTTTGCAGAACTACAGCAAGAATTCCTGCCCATGGCAACACTTCATTCCTAGAGCCACAGGATATGAGAAGAGGAGGGACAAATGGGGAGTGGAGCTAATTGTCCATGCTGTGGTTGTAAAGGGTATGCGAGTGCATGCACTGGCTATACTTACATGCACATTTATCTCCAAGCAGACACATGTTCTTCAGCACATTATTTTCGACTGCTTTTTGGTTGAAAATAAATTTTCCAAGTGAAAGGTCCTGCTGTAATTACGCTGGTTAGTGAATGAGTAAATGCATCATGCGATACATCACTAACCATACGGATCTTAATACGTCTCAGAAACGCAAAAGGCGAGGGGGGGGGGGGCGGAGGTGGGGGGAGAGCAAGGCGAGGGGAGAGCAAGGCGAGGAGGGGGTGGGGGGAGAGCAAGGCGAGGGGGGGGGCGTGGGGGAGAGCAAGAAGGCGAGGGGGGGGGGGGGTGGGGGAGAGCAAGAAGGCGGGGGGGGGGGGGGGGGGGGGAGAGCAAGAAGGCGAGGGGCGGGGGGGGGGGGGGGGGGAGAGCAAGGCGAGGGGGGGGGTGGGGGAGAGCAAGGCGAGGGGGGGGTGGCGGAAGAAGAGCAAGGGGGGGTGGCGGAAGAAGAGCAAGGCGAGGGGGGGGTGGCGGAAGAAGAGCAAGGCGAGGGGGGGGGTGGCGGAAGAAGAGCAAGGCGAGGGGGGGGTGGCGGAAGAAGAGCAAGGCGAGGGGGGGGGTGGCGGAAGAAGAGCAAGGCGAGGGGGGGGTGGCGGAAGAAGAGCAAGGCGAGGGGGGGGTGGCGGAAGAAGAGCAAGGCGAGGGGGGGGTGGCGGAAGAAGAGCAAGGCGAGGGGGGGGGTGGCGGAAGAAGAGCAAGGCGGGGGGGGGGGTGGCGGAAGAAGAGCAAGGCGGGGGGGGGGTGGCGGAAGAAGAGCAAGGCGAGGGGGGGGGGGTGGCGGAAGAAGAGCAAGGCGAGGGGGGGGGGGTGGCGGAAGAAGAGCAAGGCGAGGGGGGGGGGTGGCGGAAGAAGAGCAAGGCGAGGGGGGGGGGGCGGAAGAAGAGCAAGGCGAGGGGGGGGGGGTGGCGGAAGAAGAGCAAGGCGAGGGGGGGGGGGTGGCGGAAGAAGAGCAAGGCGAGGGGGGGGGTGGCGGAAGAAGAGCAAGGCAAAAGGGGGGGGGGGGGGAAGTAGAGGGAAGAGGAAGGGGGCAAAAAAGAGTGGCAAGGTTGGGAATATCACAGTTAGCCACTGCAGCTCCATGCTTGGAAGGGAAGAATCAGCCAGGGTTCCCATTCCTGCTGGAAAAGTATTTGAACCTCAGGGAAGTCAATGTAGCCATCCACTACTTCTCAAGTCCCTTTCGACATCTCCCTATTCGAATTTAATTCCATTTGTTGTATGATCAAGACACTTGCACAAGCTTAATTTTTCAACTGTTCTGTCACTTCACTCCCACTTGTTGTTTCTTAAGTTCTAACTTACTCATTTGCAATGGGATATTGAAAGAAACTTTTGGTAATATGCTGAAAACTTCAGTTGTCTCAGGTCCTCTTTGCACTTGAATATATCCCTTTTAACCCGCTTCAGCAAATTCCTACACTCCTCCCAGAGCTCCCTCCCTCTGCTCCTGTAGGCTCTATATAGTTTCTGGTTGTCCTTATTTAGTCTCATGATAATTGGCCTAGTTATCAATTTTGTAAATTACTTACTTATTTTTCTATGGTTGACACTTACAGTCTCAACATGTTAATATTTGTCCCTGCCATCCCGCCAAACTGAGATACCTTCCATCAATACATCTCAGCTCCTTAATCATTCCTTTGACATTTGCGCACACACACACACACACACACACTGTTGTTTTGGATCTTACAAGTGCTGGATCATCAGTATGCCTTAGCACATAGGATAACACAGTGATGGGGAGTGAACTGTTATCATGCTGTACGTGAACGGTGCCAGCTTTGCATAAATGTATGACCATGTGTTGTAACTGAGATCAACTGATTAAAAGTAAAGAAATAAATTCCACATTTTCTCGTCTTTGCAGTCTCCCAAAACAACGTATCCCGAACAAGAAGTTGGGGGACAATGGTAAGTAGGTAGCCACTTTTTTTTCAATATTTGTTCATGGGATGTGGGTGTCGCTGGCGAGGCCAGCATTTATTGCCCATCCCTAATTGCCCTTGAGAAGGTGGTGGTGAGCCGCCTTCTTGAACCGCTGCAGTCCGTGTGTTGAAGGTTCTCCCACAGTGCTGATAGGAAGGGAGTTCCAGGATTTTGACCCATCGACGATGAAGGAACGGCGATATATTTCCAAATCGGGATGGTGTGTGACTTGGAGGGGAACATGTAGGTGGTGTTGTTCCCATGTACCTGCTGCTCTTGTCCTACTAGGTCGTAAGGGTCGCGGGTTTGGGAGGTGCTGTCGAAAAAGCCTTGGCAAGTTGCTGCAGTGCATCCTGTGGATGGTACACACTGCAGCCACTGTGCGCCGGTGGTGGAGGGAGTGAATGTTTAGTGTGGTGGATGGGGTGCCAATCAAGTGGGCTGCTTTGTCCTCGATGGTGTCGAGCTTCTTGAGTGTTGTTGAAGCTGCACTCATCCAGGCAAGTGGAGAGTATTCCATCACACTCTTGACTTGTGCCTTGCAGATGGTGGAAAGGCTTTGGGGAGTCAGGAGGTGAGTCACTCGTCGCAGAATACCCAGCCTCTGACCTGCTCTTGTCGCCACAGTATTTATATGGCTGGTCCAGTTAAGTTTCTGGTCAATGGTGACCCCCAGGATGTTGATGGTGGGGGATTCGGCGATGGTAATGCCGTTGAATGTCAAGGAGAGGTGGTTAGACTCTCTCTTGTTGGAGATGGTCATTGCCTGGCACTTGTCTGGTGCGAATGTTACTTGCCACTTATCAGCCCAAGCCTGGATGTTGTCCAGGTCTTGCTGCATGCGGGCTCGGACTGCTTCATTATCTGAGGGGTTGCGAATGGAACTGAACACTCTGCAATCATCAGCGAACATCCCCATTTCTGACCTTATGATGGAGGGAAGGTCATTGATGAAGCAGCTGAAGATGGTTGGGCCAAGGACACTGTCCTGAGGAACTCCTGCAGCAATGTCCTGGGGCTGAGATGATTGGCTTCCAACAACCACTACCATCTTCCTTTGTGCTAGGTACGACTCCAGCCACTGGAGAGTTTTCCCCCTGATTCCCACTGACTTCAATTTTACTCGGGCTCCTTGGTGCCACACTCACTCAAATGCTGCCTTGATGTCAAGGGCAGTCACTCTCACCTCACCTCTGGAATTCAGCTCTTTTGTCCATGTTTCGACCAAGGCTGTAATGAGGTCTGGAGCCGAGTGGTCCTGGCGGAACCCAAACTGAGCATCGGTGAGCAGGTTTATTGGTGAGTAAGTGCCGCTTGATAGCACTGTCTACAACACCTTCCATCACTTTGCTGACGATAGAGAGTAGACTGATGGGGCGGTAATTGGCCGGATTGGATTTGTCCTTTTTATGGACAGGACATACCAGGGCAATTTTCCACATTGTCGGGTAGATGCCAGTGTTGTAGCTGCACTGGAACAGCTTGGCTAGAGGCGCAGCTAGTTCTGGAGCACAAGTCTTCAGCACGACAGCCGGGATGCTGTCGGGGCCCATAGCCTTTGGAGTATCCAGTGCACTCAGCCGTTTCTTGATATCACGTGGAGTGAATCGAATTGGCTGAAGACTGGCTTCTGTGATGGTGGGGATATCGGGAGGAGGCCGAGATGGATCATCCACTCGGCACTTCTGGCTGAAGATGGTTGCAAACGCTGCAGCCTTGTCTTTTGCACTCACATGCTGCACTCCGCCATCATTGAGGATGGGGATGTTTGCAGAGCCTCTTCCTCCCGTTAGTTGTTTAATTGTCCACCACCATTCACGACTGGATGTGGCAGGACTGCAGAGCTTTGATCTGATCCGTTGGTTGTGGAATCGCTTAGCTCTGTCAAAGCATGTTGCTTCCGCTTTTTAGCATGCATGTAGACCTGAGTTGTAGCTTCACTAGGTTGGCACCTCATTTTTAGGTACGCCTGGTGCTGCTCCTGGCATGCTCTTCTACACTCCTCATTGATCCAGGGTTGATCCCCTGGCTTGTTGGTAATGGTAGAGTGAGGAATATGCCAGGTCATGAGATTACAGATTGTGCTGGAATACAATTCTGCTGCTGCTGATGGCCCACAGCGCCTCATGGATGACCAGTTTTGAGCTGCTAGGTCTGTTCTGAATCTATCCCACTTAGCAAGGTGATAGTGCCACACAACACGTTGGATGGTGTCCTCAGTGCAAAGACGGGACTTCGTCTCCACGAGGACTGTGCGGTGGTCACTCCTACCAATACGGTCATGGACAGATGCATTTGCGACAGGTAGATTGGTGAGGACGAGGTCAACTAAGTTTTTCCCCTCGTGTTGGTTCGCTCACCACCTGCCGCAGGCCCAGTCTAGCAGCTATGTCCTTCAGGACTCTGCCAGCTTGGTCAGTAGTGGTGCTACCGAGCCACTCTTGGTGATAGACATTGCAATCCCCCACCCAGAGTACATTCTGTGCCCTTGCTACCCTCAGTGCTTCCTCCAAGTGGTGTTCAACATGGAGGAGGACTGATTCATCAGCTGAGGGAGGTTAGTAGGTGGTAATCAGCCGAAGGTTTCCTTGCCCATATTTGACCTGATGCCATGAGATTTCATGGGGTCCAGAGTCAATGTTGAGGACTCCCAGGGCCACTCCCTCCTGACTATATATCATTGTACCGCCACCTCTGGTCCATCTGTCCTGCCGGTGGGACAGGATATACCCAGGGATGGTGATGGAAGAGTCTGGGACGTTGGCTGAAAGGTATGATTCTGTGAGTATGGCTATGTCAGGCTGTTGCTTGACTGGACTGTGAGACAGCTCTCCCAATTTTGGCACAAGTCCCCAGATGTTAGTGAGGAGGACTTTGCAGAGTCAACTGGGCTTGGTTTGCCTTGCCTTTGTCGTGTCCGGTGTCTAGTGGTCCGATGCCGGGTGGTCTGTCCGGTTTTATTCTTATTGTGACTTTTTTTTAAGCAAGATTTTACAACTGAGTGGCTTGCTTGGCCATTTCAGAGGGCAATTAAGAATCAACCACATTGCTGTGGGTCTGGAGTCACAAATAGGCCAGACCGGGTAAGGACGGCAGGTTTCCTTCCCTAAAAGGACATTAGTGAACCAGATGGGTTTTTACGACAATCCGGTAGTTTCATGGCCACCATTACTGATACTAGTATTTTAATTCCAGATTTTATTTAATTAATTGAATTTAAATTCCCCAGCTGCTGTGGTGGGATTTTAACTCATGACTCTGGATTACCAGTCCAGGCCTCTGGGTTACCAGTCCAGTAACATAACCACTATGCTACCGTACCGTACTGCTACCTGCATAACTTCATCAATTGCATCTGTGACCAACTGGCAGTAGGTCGGAGGTGGAAATAAGACTTATCTTTTGTCCATTAGAAGAGTACTTCTAATACTTTTTCATCTGTCCAAAGGCTAATTTATTTACTTCCCGTTACTGGTGTCATGCATCCATGACTAAACAGGTCTTTTCTTGGTCTGTCTTTCTCCGAATTAGCTGGAGCAGCAGATACCTATAATTTATTAGTCACACAGTGCCTGAGAAACCAGCAAAAGGAGGACCCAGGTTAAACATGGGCAGGAGCGTGCAGCTGTGTTCCATGTAGCCAATCCCCGTGTTAAACGATGGATCTGTCAGAACGGCAGAGAGCAGCACTCTGCCTGAAATTGCTTTTTTCTTGAATAAAAAGTGTGTTTTCAAATCTATATATAGCTGCATTACAAGAGAGGCAGACGCCCAGCTGTACAGAAAAGCTCAATTTAAAATGCGCCTGCGTTTTACCAGTAGGGCATTACATAAAACAGTCAGCAGAACAAGAAACTGTCACACAGGAATGAATGCTTCATGCCACATGGAGAAGCGATCCATTTTCAGTTCTTTTGAAACCTGCAAATAATAGGATTGACATCAAAGTGCCTTGTATTTACTGGGGAGGGAGGGGGGGTCGATAGTCGGTGAGGGAACACATCAAAGAAAAAAAAACTTGCATTTATACAGCGCCTTTCACAATCTCAGGAAGTCCCAAAGAGCTTTACAGCCAATGAAGTATTTTTTGAAGTGTCGTCACTGTTGTAATGTAGGAATTGCTGTATTGCTTTTTTTCAAAAAACATTCTACAATCGTGCAGTTTCTCGCCTTCAAATGATTAACAATGATTATCTGGCTATAACTGGAATTGAGGATTATAACGATGAATTTATGTGCAGATAATTGAAAACTTTATGGAACGCTAAGATGCTCGTAATTCAGGGCATGACAGTATTACCATGAAGAAGGTTGCAACTTTGGTCTTTTGTAAGGTTTTAACTCATCATCACCACCACCACCACCACCGGGAAATTTTATTAGGAGTTTATGACAACGCAAATTGTCCATTAGAGAGAATAATACTCTATGAGGTAAACGGACGTTTCCTGATCTGCACAGTCTCCCTGTGATGCTAAAAGCTGCTTTTGGTAAGCAAGGATGGTAGATTTTGTTGCTATAGGAATAGAACAAAACTTGAGAGGTAGCATATAGTGGAGAATAATTCAGAAGACAACAGGAAGCAACTCATTCACCCTCTTTCCAGCATTGCATGATGGACTTTCCTATATACCTGATTTTTTGAGAGAGAGAAAGTCTGTTCCTATTAATAAATTGAACATTACATAGAATGTACAGCACAGAAACAGGCCATTCAGCCCAACTGGTCTATGCTGGTGTTTATGCTCTACACAAGCCTCCTACCACCCCTCTTCATTTAACCATACCAGCATAATCTTTTGTTCCTTTCTCCCATGTATTTATCTATCTTCCCCTTAAATGCATCTATGCTATTTACTTCCCATTATTGGCAAAGCTGGGTAACCCACATTACCCCGAGCCAGGTCCACCTTCTCAGGACTCCCAGACACCATAGGAATTTATGACTGTCACAGAAAATTAAATACTGCAAAAAGCCTAGAGGAGTATAAAAAGTACAGAGATGACGTAAAAAAGGAAATAAGGAAAGCAAAGAGACGGCATGAAAAAATATTAGCTAGTAAGATTGAAGAAAGCCTAAAGATGTTTTATCAGTATATTAAGAACAAGAGGATAGCTAAGGAAAAGGTGGGACCTATCAGGGATGATAAGGGTAACTTGTGTGTCGAAGCAGAGGACGTGGGTAGGGTTTTAAATGAATATTTTGTCTCCATATTCACAAAGGAAAGGGATGATCCAGACGTAGCAGTTAAAGAGGTGAGGTGTGAAATATTAGATAAGGTAAACATTACAAGAGAGGAAGTACTAGAGAGACTGGAATCCTTGAAAGTTGGTAAGTCACCAGGGCAGGATGGATTGTTTCCTAGGCTAATGAAGGAAGCCAGGGAGGCAATAGCAGATGCTCTGAGGATCATTTTCCAATCCTCACTAGATACAGGGGAGGTGCCGGAGGACTGGAAGACTGCAAACGTAGTATCATTGTTTAAAAAGGGTACGAGGGAAAGGCTGAACAATTATAGGCCGGTCAGTCTTACCTCGGTGGTGGGCAAACTATTAGAATTAATACTGAGAGATAGAATAATCAGTCACTTGCAAAGGCATGGTTTAATCAGGGATAGTCAGCATGGATTTGTTCAGGGAAGGTCATGCCTCACAAATCTGATTGAATTCTTTGAGGAATTGACAGAGGATTGATGAGGGTAGTGCAGTGGATGTTGTCTGCATGGATTTTAGTAAGGCATTTGACAAGGTCCCACATGGCAGACTGGTCAGAAAGGTAAAAGCCCATGGGATACAGGGAAATGTGGCGAATTGGATCCAAAATTGGCTCAGTAACAGGAAACAAAGGGTAAAAGTCGATGGATGTCTTTGCGAATGGCAATCCGTTTCCAGTGGTGTGCCACAGGGCTCAGTGTTGGGTCCCTTGCTGTTTGTGGTATATCCTAATGATTTGGACTTGAATGTAGGGGGCACAATTGGCAAATTTGCAGGTGACACAAAAATTGGCCGTGTAGTTGATAGTGAAGAGGATAGCTGTGGACTCCAAGAAGACATCAATGGGTTGGTGGAATGGGCGGAAAAGTGGCAAATGGAGTTCAACCCGGTGAAGTGTGAGGTCATGCACTCAGGGAGGGCAAACAGTAAAAGGGAATACGCAGTAAATGGGAATATACTGAGAGGGGTAGAGGAAGAGACATACCTTGGAGTGCATGTGCACAGGTCCCTGAAGGTGGCAGTACAGGTAGATAAGGTTGTGAAGAAGGCATACGGAATGCTCTCCATTATTAGCCGAGGTATAGAATACAAAAGCAGGGATGTAATGATGGAACTGTATAAAATGCTGGTAAGGCCACAGCTGGAGTATTGTGCGCAGTTCTGGTCACCACATTACAGGAAGGACGTAATTGCTCTGGAGAAAGTGCAGAGAAGATTTACAAGAATGTTGCCAGGGCTTGAAAATTGCAGCTATAAGGAGAGATTGGATCGGCTGGGGTTGTTTTCCTTGGAGCAGAGGAGGCTGAGGGGAGACTTGATTGAGGTGTACAAAATTATGAGGAGCCCAGATAGAGTAGACAGGAAGTACCTGCTTCCCCTAGCGGAGAGTTCAAGAACTGGAGGACATAGATTTAAGCTGATTGGCGGAAGGATTAGAGGGGACATGAGGAAAATCTTTTTTACCCAGAGGGTGGTGGGTGTATGGAATTCGCTGCCCGAATTGGTGGTAGAGGCAGGGACCCTCAACTCTTTTTAAAAAGTACCTGGACCTGCACCTAAAGTGCTGTAAGCTGCAGGGCTAAGGACCGGGTGCTGGAAGGTGGGATTAGAATGGGCACCTGGTTGTTCTTCGAGTCGGTGCGGACACGATGGCCCGAATAGCCTCCTCCTGTGCTGTATCTTTTCTATGGTTCTATGGAAATTCTCGAAGCACAGGAAAGACCCTGCTTAAAATTCATTCAAGGTCATCACTTCTCACTGTTGGTCTCACTCAACCTTCTCTCAAAGACAAGTATTCCAAACTCAAAAGCAATGGGACTCCACACAGACTGAAATGCATGGCAGCATGTGTTTTTTCTTTAAAACTATAAATTAGCTGAACAATAACAAGCCACAAAACAGACAGTATTTACTGAGCAAAATAACACAATTGGAATATTTAATATACTTTTTTTTTAAGGTTGTATTGAACTTTGACAAGAGATTTTAAAACTGCTGGAAAATTTTGATCACATGCTGGGAACGTTGCCAACTCAAGGCAGAGGCTTGAGCACAAAATCTAGGCTGACACTTCAGTGCCATACTGAGGAAGTTCTGTACCGTCAGAGGTGCCGTCTTTTGGATGAGACATTAAACCCTCTCAGGTGGAGGTAAAAGATCCCACGGCACTGTTCAAAGAAGAGCAGGGGAGTTCTCCCCAGTGTCTATATGTACCTCAACCAACATCACTAAAACATTTGGTCATTATCTCATTGCTGATTGTGCGAGCTTGCTGTGCGCAAATTGGCTGCTGCGTTTCCTACATAACAGTGATTGCACTTCAAAAAGAACTTAATTGTCTGTAAAGCACTTTAGAATGCCCTGAAGTCATGAAAAGCACTGCATCAATGCAAGTGTTTTTTTTAAGCTGCTGATCCAAACCAGTTGGTTAGTCGGAGATATTTAGTGACCAGCATCCTCCGATCAGCGTCTAGTATTGGAAAAAAAGAGCTCAAAAGATTCCCAGTCAGTGCCTGGCTTCAGCTGGAAGCAAGTTAGGGTCTCCAGCTTGGAAGGAGAGGTTTCTCACTCATTATGTTCCCCCCCCACCAATAACAACAACAATATTCCTACTTTAAAAAACATTTACTAAATGTAACAAGAATCTACTCTCCGTTAAACCATTAATATGTGGAATTAATATGGTGCTATATTTACAATTACTCTGCCAGTGGCATCCTGTTCTAATTGATGAAGTAGATTAAGGAGATATTTAATACAGGAGTTCAAAATTATGAAGGGTTCTGAAAGAATAGATCAGGAGAAAACTTCTCCACTGGCAGGAGGATCGGTAACCATAGGACATGGATTTAAGATAACTGACAAAAATGCCAGGTGGAAGGAGGAGAATTTTTTTTTTATAAACACTGAGTTATGATGATCTGGAATGCACTGCTTGAAAGGGTGGTGGAAGCAGATTCAATAGTAACTTTCAAAAGGGAACTGAATAAATACTTAAAGGAAAAATCTGTAGAGCTATTGGGACAGAGCAGGGGAGTGGGATTAATAGCTCTTTCAAAGAGTCGGCACAGAAACAATGGGCCGAATGGCTGTGCTGTATGAATCTATGAGTGTACTCAATTCTATGGTACAGTAAAAATTTAGTGCATTGCTGCTTAATGACTTCATATTTGGGTGAAATGGATAAAGTCAGATTGCCCCCAGCAGGAGAAGCAATACAAGGGAAAAAAAATGACAAGAGGGACAGGCTAGGGCCAGAATGGAGCAAAAGAAAAGGTGGGGAAACAGTTGGAATTAGAGGCAACGCCAAAGCTGAAGCGAAAAAGACATCCTTGTGCTTTTTGCCTAACAAGACAGGCAGCTGTCCGAGTTACATGTTCAGGTGCTGATTGGTATTTCTCAAAGTTAGGTCGCAGACAATAGGCATCCAGATTAGAGTAACTGGAAATGATTGTTCAGTAGAGCTAACTTGCACAAACACAGCAGATCTCCTTATCGGTGACTTGACGAGCAAAAATGGAGGGTGCGGGGGGGGGGGGGGGGGGGGGGGGGGAAGAATACAACTGGTGTAACCAGCCTGTGTTTTTCCCATCATGAAAAATATTTTATCTCAGGAAAAAAAAACATACTGCAGACTTCAGGAGCTGCCAACATTCCTCGGCACAGACCCAAAGCAGAATTCGGCCAGGAAACAATGAACTGGCATTCATTATTTAAATGGGCATTGTCATCCAGCAAAGTGTCTCGCAAGTTAATTTAACAGGTTAATAGAGAGAGCCCATAATCTTGTGATTGGCGAGGTCAGTGCACCTCCAATCGGGTCTCCCACAAAAAAAATAGTAAAAGCTGTATTTATACAAAAATACTACCCTGGAAAATGAAGAGAGATCGCCTCAGATTCAGTACCCGTTGCAATGTGAACTTTGCTCAACATGGCAATATTTCAGTTCCATTTTCTTAACGAAAACTCTCAGTTGAAGTAATTCTATCCCCTTCATCAACAAATATTTCTGGCTATGCGAGAGACAAATCATTCACTCAGACACCAGTGCTATTTTGTTTCAGCAGTGGCACAGGCAGACAGCAGAAAGTAGGCTCCTGTGACCCAATCAAACAATCTGAACTCAAGTGCTATTGCTTCACATGGACTTGAAATGCAATAATAAAAGCAAATAAAATGGAAGGGAGGAGAGTGGGGGTGGGGGAAGAGAAAAAAAAACAAGGCTGCCCTCCTCCCTTCTCACACATAACTACAGATTTCTCCCTTGTGTGGGATTCTACAAATAATTTTGTGTTTACTGCATTTCAAGAAGAACCCTGCCAATAGCTGAATTCCCCTTTGTCAAGTGCAAGTGAGATGCCAGATAATGTCAGAGCAGAAGAACATTGCTTTGCTCTATGATCGTAGTAGGGTTATGCCCCCTGTTGGTTTGTGTTGCATGTTAAGATCACTTGAGCGCAAAATCTAGGCTGAATCCAATGCAATGTTGCGGGAGCGCTGCACTGTCGGAGGCGCCGTCTTTCAGATGAAACATTAAACCAAGTCCCCGCCTGGCCTCGCAGGGTGGACCTAAAAGATCCCGTGGTACTATTTCGAAGAAGAGCAGGCGAGTTCTCCCCTGTGTCCTGGCCAATATTTATCCCTCAAGCAACGTCACTAAAACAGATTATCTGGTCGTGATCACATTGCCGTGTGTGGGAGCTTGCTGTGTGCAAATTGGCTGCCGTGTTGCCTACATTACAACAGTGACTACACTTCAAAAAAAAAAGTACTTCATTGGCTGTAAAGCACTTTGGGACGTCCAGAGGTCGTGAGATGCACTAGTATAAGTGCAAGTTTTTTCTTTCCTCACTTCCCCAAATTTTTGATTTGTATTTATTCTAGACCTCACACTTCCTTTCCCTCCCCCCACCCTTCTCCTTTAACCATGGTATTAAGCTATTGTTCAAATCTGTTTTGCATTTAAATAGCCCGTCTCTACAACAGAAAAATATAACATGGGCCTATAGTCTAAACTGCATCTATGGGAGAGTGCGTTTTTTTTAATTTACAATGGCACACTTAAAATAAACCATCCCATAATAGTTTATGTTATTACTCCAACACAAACATGAACTAAGTTTAAAGTACCTATTACGTGGAGCACTGCCACTTATATTTTTTTCTTCATTCCAATATTTATTTATATCTTTCCCGAAAACTATGTTAACTTCTCAACAACAGAGAGCTTACAGCGAGGGAGGTTTTGGTGAGGAAAAGAAAATCTGTGGCAATGCATGGTATGCGTGCGGAGTAAGGATTAAAGTCACTCGATAGTGTACACATGCATTAATTAGCACAGAAAACATTTCCAACAAAGATCAAGGATTGCACTGGTAGGAGGACCAACTCCTGACAAGCATAGAATAGTCCCTAGACATCTGATAGACCAATGCACTGGTGCGAAGACCAATGAACACAAAGAGATGGAGAGGGTAATAATAAAAAAATTTTATCCTCCAAAATTAAGATACAAGAGAAAAAGTAGATATAAAATTTAAACCCTGACAAAAAAATGCTAGCCAGTGGAAGAAGGGCGAGGGGTTTATTTGCAGCATAAAATTATCTCCATCCAATCAATACAATATTTGATCATTCATTGTCTTGTTAGAAGAAACCATACTTTTTAACCTGTGGCCTGCTACAGGCCCAACACATCAAAACAGAAGATAACTGGTCCAATGGTAGATGAAGTGAGCCCAGAAACAAGTGGTTCTCTTTGTGGGAGCCCAGAGCAGCATCCTTTCTGCTCCTGGCTGCTCCAAGTGATCCACAAAGTATTCTGAACCCAAAAATAATGATAGCTTTGTAAGTATTTATGCCCAGCAATGTACAAGTTTCCTTAAAAATTCCTGTCACATTGATTTCCAACATTCTTTTGTGTTACCATCTATGGTGGAAATGTCATTCTTCGGATGCACACAGTGTAATAGACAAAAGGCAGGCAAGCTGCTCTAACATTCCTTTGGTGGGAGAAGAAACTTTACTGAACCCATCAAAGCCTCTGCAAAATTTCTATAGAGTCCATGACAGGATGGATTGTACATGACCCTTGCAAGAAATAGGTTTCACGGGCTAAGTGGCCTTTTTCTCATTCCTCCTTTGCCATCTGTGGCATGAAAGGAAAATTAAAAAGTCCCAAAAATATTTGAGAGCAATGAACCCTTGAACGCCCAAATGCTATGAAAGAATAACCACAATGCAGGTCACCCATCAGCTCAGCAGGTTTATACGGTGAGTAGCTGAGCCACATGGACTAGGAAATCATTCCAGGTTCAATCCCTCATCCAATCTCAGGTGAAGCTATGGTCGAGGAGCTACAATGGACCTTATGACCTGCGAGTTATGGAAGGAACAGTGGGCCAGGATTCACCATCTGGTATCAACATTCACCAGCTGGAAGTGCACATGTAGACATTGGGTGAAGACAGCATTGGTCTTAGTTGTGATGCCTTCTTCTGATTGAACGCCCACCCGCACGCATCAAGTACAAACAAGTAATGGCCGTTTACTGAGTTGACTTCACTGCGGCATGGAACCAAATATCACAGGGTTTGGGGGGGGGGGGGGGGGGGGGTGGGAAGATGGGAAGGCGAGAGAACGGCTCATAAAAATTTCATTCGTTCATGGGATATGGGCGTCACTGGCAAGGCCGGCATTTATTGCCCATCCCTAGTTGCCTTGAGAAAGTGGTGGGCCTTCTCCTTGAACCGCTACAGTACAGATATTTGATGCAACTGAGTGGCTTGCTAGGCCACTTCAGAGGGCAGTTAAGAGTCAACCATGTTGGCATGGGACTGGTGTCACATATAGGCCAGACTGGATAAGGACGACAGGTTTCCTTCCCTAAAAAGGACATTAATGAACCAGTTGGGGTTTTCATGACAATCAGACAGCTTCATAGTCACTTTTACTGATACCAGCTTGTGTGTGTTTTTTCCCCCCGCTATAACCTGCAAAGCTTTTCTTCTGAACGTACGATAGGATTTTTTTTTTAAACTCTCCAAAACTTCAAAAGGCTGACTATAGGTCTTTCCACTGGCTCAGTGGGTAAATGTACTGTATGGTGCACAATCAAGGCAGATATCAGCAAGGTTGCCGGTTAAACCCCTGGCTTATGCCAAGTGAACCGATTGCTGGGAGGGATGTGCGTTACAGAGACGTACAAAAAAAATCAAATCAGGCTCAGCCGTAACAATTCCCCAAACTGCATGGTTGAACAGGCTGCCAAAACCCAGTGTGCAAGCTCACATATGAAAAGTGTCCACTGGGGCAAGGTACTGGAAGGCTACTGAACCCTACCGAGCCCCATCCCATGGAAAAGGAGAGAGAACTGTACGAGATGTGAACTAATTCACGAAGACTGAAAAAAAGGAAGATTTGCATTTACATAGGGCCTTTCACAGCCTCAGGACATCCCAAAGCACTTTACAGCCAATTAAATACTTTTGAACTGTAGTTACTGTTGTAATGTAGGAAAAGCAGCAGCCAATTTGTGCACAGCAAGGTCCCACAAACAGCAATGCCATAATGACCAAATCGTCTGTTTTAGTGATGTTAGTTGAGGAATAAATATTGGCTAGGACACCGGGGAGAACTCCTCTGCTCTTCTTCGAAATTGTGCAGTGGGATCTTTTACATCCACCTGAGGGCAGACAGGGCCTCGGTCTAACACCTCATCTGAAGGACGACTGATCAGACTTGAATGATTTAGAAGGTATTGAAAATGCTCAGTACCAAATATGAAGGATGTGCTTTAGCCAACAGTGAGCAATGTTTTAAAAAAAGTCTCTAAAAGGGAAAATTACTATCAACAATGTTTATTTCTACTCACTGCTGGGCACAATATTCTATTCATGCCACGTGATTGAACTGCAAATATAAAACAGGTTTTGCAAATTTTTATGATGTTGCAAGTAGGCAGTATTAGAACTATCTTTACAGTCCTTAGACCACAAATGTGACAGAACATGAAATATTTCAAGGTTTACAATGCTTAATAAAAGAAATGAAATACTTTGGGGGTTGCTATTTAAAAGAGGTGTTTCCAGCAACACTACAGATCCCTAAAGGGTTAAACAGACCCCAGTACTAATGTGTCAGTACATCATGGAGATAACTAGGCAATGTCCAATTCAACTAACTGTGTAAGAAATATAAACTCAGAGAGACACTTTGTTTAACAATGGATGCCAAGTAAAGCATGCCATAAAACTTCATACTGTCTGGAATGCACTGTCAATATTACAATTGCACCATCTAATGTAAAACAAAAAAATCTGTTTCAAACAATCTTTTCAGAGGGGATTTGGACAGAGTCAATAGTCCTATGTCATTGAGATGGAACAAAAGTGCACACTCAAGAATTAAACTGATTGTGAAATTTTCCCAGCGATAACCAGCTTCTTGTTAGCTTTACTGGGAACAAACTATAAAATGTGGTGTATAAATTGATTCTTAATTGTTTTAAGTGATTTCAAGTGTAAAGAAATCCTCATTCTGATGCTCCACGGTGTAATGCACTGGGGTACCAACACACTCCATTCATCATGGCAAGTCAGCAGGACCATGGGATTAGATAGGTGGCTCATGTGGACTTAATAGCCTAAATGGCTAACATCTGTGCCGGAATATTCCATGACTCCTATATTTTTTGGGGGGTCAGAGGGAAATAGCGTGCAAGTCAGTATGTGTTTTGGCAAGGGGGGGGAAAGAGAGGGAGAGGAGGAGGTGGTAAATGAGAACAGAATCATCCTCAAATCGCCCACTGCTGATGTTGCTCGTGTAGGCAAAAGCATGAAGAATAGTTGCTCGCTCTCACAAACTGTAACCAACATGGAATCTAGTTGTGCAATTCTTCGATGGGTTTTTAAAGTAAAAACTTAAAGGCTTAAAAGTGGAGACAAGGTGAATGTGAATGAATCATACATTTCAACAGCACACAATGAAAACAGTTACATCACAATGTGTGACCAATGCTTAGAGACCTATTTTAGTTATTTTGGGTCATTTCCACACCCCCCCCCAACCCCACCCCTTTCCTTCATTGGATTTTGTTTTTGCCATCCTACCCTATGCAAAACCCACTGAGAAAAGGTCAGTTTGATGCCACTAGGTTTTACCCTTGCTGAGTGAAGCATCTTGCTGCAACAAAGCTTGCAACGCTGCCTCCTGCAGTTACATTCAAAGGACGTCACTGCAAACTGATTAGACAGACAGACAGGAGCAAAAGATCCTACAGCTTTCAAAATATCCAGTACAGTCTGGCACATGGCCTAGAAAAATCCAAAACATACATTTGTTTCGGGTGGGTAATAGAAAAAGTTTTATACAAAGTTATGTTTTGAGTTTCCAGAAAGATTTATGTTCTAAAGACCAAAAACCATCTGTACAACAATGACTGCTGAGAAATTTAATACATTTGACTGTTATTGCATTAGTGGAATTGCTCCACAAGCAATAAGAGCTCCAAAATAGTCAGCTAGAATACCAGCCCTTATAAGGTAACAAGTCCTCCAAACAGTTACTCAGAAGTGCTAGCATACGGAACATTGCCCTTCTGCCGCAACATGCAGGGCTGGACTCCAAGAGTGATTGGTACATGTCACTACGAAGATCCTTTCTCCGTTGTCTTTTTTAAATTGTTTTGGCATCATTTTCTGCGCCCACAAAAGGCGCATATTTCATGCCAAGGAAAGGAACTATTGTCTTTGTTCTCAGTGTCAACATCGAGCACTTAATTAGCAGAGTGAAGCTCCTCAGCACTGTCCTGAAAGCCAAAGGAGAGAGGGCAGCATTCCAGCCCACTCCACACCCAGTCCCTCAAAATAAGTCTATTCTTGGATCCATTACTTGTTTTTTTTAAAATTCGTTCTCAGGATGTGGGTGGCACTAGCAACGCCGGCATTAAATGCCCATCCCGAGTTGCCCCAAGTTGGTGGTGGACCTTCTGATTACAATTGAGTGGCTCGCTAGGACACTTCAGAGGGCAGTTCAAAGTCAACCACGTTGGTGTGTGATTTGGAGTCATAAATAGGTCAGACTGGATAAAGACAGCAAGTTCCCTTCCCTAAAATTTTCCTTTTACTAATACCAGCTTTTTGCCTGAATTTTAAAAAAACTGAATTCAAATTCTCAAACTGCCACGGTAGGATTTGAACTCACATTCTCTGGATTATTAGTCCAGGCCTCTGGATTACTAGTCCAGTGATTTAACCACTACTCTCACTATGTATGCACTTTAGGCCCCAACAAATCAGATACTGCACCTCTATCACTGACCAGAAGGTAGCAGACCAAATCTGTTGCAGGCAACATTCAACCGCAAGAAATTCATTTTCTCAATACTCAAGGTCGTAGTATATTCCAGAATGTAAATTTCAGAAAAGTGATTTACAGAAAAATGCTCTAAGAACCCTGTAATACCACACAAGAAATTCGTATTCCTTGGAAGTCCTAAATTACGAGGAACCAAAAGCCAAACAGAAAACTACTATACTGGAGGTGAAAAATAAAACTTCTACATAAAGATATTTCCTTACCCACTTGTATATTCTTAGCCATTTTCTAATCGGCCACCCATTGACGGCCGTGCTTTCAGCTGCCTAGGCCCTAATCATAGAATCATAGAAGTTTACAACATGGAAACAGGCCCTTCGGCCCAACATGTCCATGTCGCCCAGTTTATACCACTAAGCTAGTCCCAATTGCCTGCACTTGACCCATATCCCTCTATACCCATCTTATCCATGTAACTGTCCAAATGCTTTTTAAAAGACAAAATTGTACCCGCCTCTACTACTGCCTCTGGCAGCTCGTTCCAGACACTCACTTGAGTGAAATAATTGCCCCTCTGGACCCTTTTGTATCTCTCCCCTCTCACCTTAAATCTGTGCCCCCTCGTTATAGACTCCCCTACCTTTGGGAAAAGATTTTGACTATCGACCTTATCTATGCCCCTCATTATTTTATAGACTTCTATAAGATCACCCCTTAACCTCCTACTCCGTTCTAGAATTCCCTCTCTCTTCTCTAAGGTGCTTCTTAAAACCTACCTGGTGCAACAAAAGTTCACTAGATTGATTGCTATGAGAAGAGGTGGAGTAGAATGGGCCTATACTCTCTGGAGTTTAGAAGAATGAGAGGTGATCTCTCAGCAGGCTTGACAGGGTAGAGGCGGAGAGGCTGCTTCCCCTGGCTGGAGAGTCTAGAACTAGGGGGCATAGTCTCAGGATAAAGGGTCAGCCATGTAGGACTGAGATGAGGAGGAATTTCTTCAATCACTCAGGGGGTTGTGAATCTTTGGAATTCTCCACCCCAGAGGGCTGTGGATGCTCAGTCATTGAGTATATTCAAGGCTGAGATCGATAGATTTTTGGACTCTATGGGGATCAGGCAGGAAAGTGGAGTTGAGGTCGAAGATCAGCCATGATCTTATTGGATGGCGGAGCAGGCTAGTGGGGCCGTACAGCCTACTTCTGCTCCTATTTCTTATGTTACCTCTTTGACCAAGCTTTTGGTCACCTGTCCTAATATCTCCTGATGTGGCTCAGTGTCAATTTTGTCTGATAACGCTCCTGTGAAATGCATTAGGACATTTTACTACGTTAAAGGCGCTGTATAAATGCAAGTTGTTGTTGTTTATATGTTGAACACATGATAAAGCTCGCTAAGTTTAATAATCAAATATCTGAATCCAAGTGGCAAGCTGAAGCTCTCAACTGGATTGGGGTCTTGGAATGCCAAACCAGCACTCTGTCCTCTTTAGCTTATACAACAACTTGCTAGAGTCCCCATTGTAGCCAAAATTTAGAAATAAACTAAACCATTGTGTGTCCATTTAACCTTTCCAGATTGATTTTCTATTCCAGTTGCCTTGAAATCAGAGTACTTAGCACCAAACTTACGCAGTGACATACATTACGTCTGAACTCCTCCTCCTCCTCCTCCTCCTCCTCCCCAAGCCAAGATTTTGTACCCTGGTGCACCCTGAGCACCACTCCCCCCACCCCACCACCCCCGCAACAAAATTGTTGTTTTCTAAATTGCAAAAGAGGGAGAAAAAGAAAAACAACCCAATGTGATTGCCTGAGACAACATAGCACATATACAAGATAAGTAGACAGATAAAGATTAGGCAAGATATCAGAACAGTTAAATTTTTTTTAAAAACATGAAAATCGATTACAAGACAACTGTGTCGAGGTATAATATGTATATATATCCGTTCATTATTATTCTATAAGCATATAAGTAGTCTTCTGTAGGCCTATAAAAAGTAAAAGGGTAGTAAGAGGAGGGGTGGAGCCGATTAGGAACAAAAAAGATCTACGCATGGAGGCAGAGGGCATGGCCGAGGTACTAAATGAGTACTTTGCATCTGCCTTTACCAAGGAAGAAGATGCTGCCAAAGTAAAAGAGGTAGTTGAGATACTGGATGGGCTAAAAGTTGATAAAGGGGAGGTACTAGAAAGGCTGGCTGTACTTTAAGTAGATAAGTCACCCAGTCCAGATGGGATGCATCCTAGGTTGCTGAGGGAAGTAAGGGTGGAAATTGCAGAGGTACTGGCCATAACCTTCCAACAGTTCTTAGATCCAGGAGTGGTGCCAGAGAAGTGCAAATCTTACACCCTTGTTCAACGAAGAGCATACGGATAAACCCGGCAACTACAAGCCAGTCAGTTTAACCTCAGTGGCGGGGAAGCTTTCAGCAATGATAATCCGGGACAAAATTAATAGTCACTTGGACGCCAGCACGGATTTGTTAAAGGCAAATCATGTTTAACTAACTTGATTGAGTTTTTTGATGGGGTAACAGAGATAGTTGATGAGGGCAATGTGTATCTGGACTTTCAAAAGGCGTTTGATAAAGAGCCACATAATAGGCTTGTCAGCAAAATTGAAGCCCATGGAATAAAAGGGGCAGTGGCAGCATAGATACGAAATTGGCTAAGTGACAGCAAACAGAGTAGTGGTGAACGGTTGTTTTTCGGACTGGAGGGAAGTAGTCAGTGGTGTTCCCCAGGGGTCGGTGCTAGCACCACTGCTTTTTTGATATATATTAATGACTTGGACATAAAGGGCACAATTTCAAAATCTGCAGATGACACAAAGCTTGGAAGTGTAAACAGTGAGGAGGATAGTGGTAGACTTCAAGAGGACAGACAGGCTGGTGGAATGGGCAGACACATGGCAGATGACATCGCACCCAGAGAAGTGTGAAGTGATTCATTTTGGCAGGAAGAACAAGGAGAGGCAATATAAACTAAATGGTACAATTCTAAAGGGGGTGCAGGAACAGAGAGATCTGTGGGTACACGTGCACAAATCTTTGAAGGTGGCAGGTCAGGTTGAGAAAGCGGTTAAAAAAGCATATGGGACCCTGGGCTTTATAAACAGAGGCACAAAGTACAAAAGCAAGGAGGTTATGTTGAACATTTATAAAACACCAGTTCGGCCACAACTGGGATACTGTGTCCAATTCTGGGCACCGCACTTTAGGAAGGATGTGAAGGTCTTAGAGAGGGTGCAGAAAAGATTTACTAGAATGATTCCAGGGATGAGGGACTTCAGATATGTGGATAGATTGGAGAAGCTGGGATTGTTCTCCTTAGAGCACAGAAAGTTAAGAGATTTGATAGAAGCGTTCAAAATCATGAAGGGTTTACATAAAATAAATAGAAAAACTGTTCCCATTGGCGGAAGAGTCGTGAACCAGAGGACTCATATTTAAGATGATTGGCAAAAGAACCAAAGGCAACATGGGAAAAACTTTCTTTACGCAGCGAGTGGTTATGATCTGGAACGTGCTGCCTGAAAGGATGGTGGAAGCAGATTCAATTGTGGCTTTCAAAAAGGAATTGTATAAATACATGAAGGGAAAAAAATTTGCAGGGCTACAGGGAAAGAACGGGGGAACGGGACTAACTGGATTGCTCTTACAAAGAGCCGCACAGACTCGATGGGCCAAATGGTCTCCTTCTGTGCTGTAACGATCCGATGATTCTATACATAAACTGAATCCCATTGTTACATTACACCTTGCTGCTCACTCCCAGGTACTCACTGTTCCTCCCCTGCCTACCATCCCAAACTAACAGGAAAATTAAAAATTGTGTTTGTGAAATCCCTGCCCTGATTCCAATTCTAACTATGAATGAACAACGAATCCTTTGTCTTACAATTCTTGTTACAATTAGTGGATCAACTAATTGTTTCAACCAAGTACAACCTCTGCTGGTTCCAGGAAAGTCAACAGGAACCCATTCAAAGCAGCACAGCCTCATCAGCCAAACCCCAGGAAGACACTTGGGTTAGGTTCACATTTCTTCTACGCCTACAGTTGCAATGTAATGACATTGATTCAGGAATCAAGCATTTCATAACCACCAAGATAAAAACAAAAAATCCTGCTGTGGTACACTGAAAATTGTGTTAACAGGACTGATTCTCACCATCAAAGTTACTAGTATCAAACCATTGCCAAGAATTTGGATAAAGGTTGAATCATCATCTGTTGTTTTCCTATCTCATTTTTTTTATTATATTAATTCTGTTTCAACAGAAATTGTTAACCTCATCAGTAATAAAATAAGCTCAGAGCAGTACCCACACTGACTGTGCAAGACAGCAAATATAACACACCTTTGGGAATACACAACACCAAAACAATCTTGGTTGATGCTAATACGTGGCATAATAGCTGCCTTCAGATCTACCATACCATGAAACACCCACGCCCTCCCGGCACCAACTGAAAGGGCAAACAGCAACCTGCACCCAAGCCTCTGTCTTTACCAAGCGCTAGAGGCTTGGACGACATCTCAGCCATCTAGGCCCTAAGCTCTGCCATACCCTCCCTAAACCTCTCCGCCTCTCTCTCCTCCTTTACGACGCTCCTTAAAACCTACCTCTTCGACCAAACTTTTAGTCATCTGTCCTAATATGGCCAAATGAGGCTCGGTGTCAAATTATGTTTGACTACGCTCTTGTGAAGCGCCTTGGGACGTTAAAAGGAGTTTGTTGTTGTTATTTCAGCTGTCAGAACCATCTCAAAGTGCTTTACATAAAATTAAGTGCAGTCTCTGCTGCTATGTTAAGTAATCGCAATGGCCATTTTGCAAAAAAGGATCCCACAGACAACAACGAAATGAATAACCAGTTCATTTGTAGAGGCATGAGAGAATGTCTGTGGGCTGATTCTCCCTGGCGGCCTTGCATACCTCTCAACCCACAGATAAAGCCTTCCATCCGATGGCACAATGAAGTCATGATCTCGATCTGTGGAGAACCACAGATATGGGCATCATTCCACAGTAGTCAGCCAGAGCTCCAGTGAACTGAACTTGCCCTATACTGCACTTCAAAGTGGTTTTAAGAAGGAGAAACACTGATGCTAACAGTAGAATATTCATGGATAACAGGTTCTGACTCTCAGTACTTTTGTTTTAAATTGGGAAAAAAAGAACACACACAAAAGGCAGCCACCCTGAAATACTGCTGAGTTAGTTGGGAAGTAACTGTTGTCTTAAATCAAATTCAAACGTTATTGAAATGAATGCATTATTCGTTGTTAAGAGGTACTTTTGGCAGCGAGCATACTCTTCTCAAGTTGCAGTGCAACTGGAAGATGCTGGTTGTGTTCAAAGCCCAATCTTGGATGTGCCGCTGTGAATTGACAAAGAATCCATCAACAGTCCTGATTGCATGACGCCGATTTAGGGTTCCGACACCGGGTTTATAACACCCAGGAGAGCTGATCCCAATTCAGACAAAATCACGCACCAGGAACGAAACCAGTTTGCCCATCGCGGAGAAATTCCGCGGCATCGGTTAAAAATGATGCCAGGCAGCATCAAGCGGATCGACAGTTCTGCCTGAATAACCAAGACAAAAAATTGCTGTTTCAGCAGCAGCAGGGCGGGGAAATGGTGGAAAATTATCTCTAATGCCAAAATTGCAGCAACGCTCGTGAAACTGACATCAGACATGTTTTATTTCATGGCAATTCAGCTGCATTCCAAGTACAATGAATGCTGCCAAACAACTTCCCTCCCACCCCCCCCCGTCCACTTTTGAAGGATTAAAAGTGGCGTAAAACAAATATAATTATTCATCTTGAAATCATGATATTTCAAGCCAATTTTTTTTGTTCCTTCTCCACCCCCACACTCCACAACTTTAAAATTTTAAACAATCCTTAGGCTGAATAATACCCATGGTAAAAGTAGGGAGAGATATGACTTGATTTATCACGAGTACCCAAATTGGAAGGAAGAGCGCCGAGGTCAACCATGAATAAACATGACTTCCTGCTGAGGTGAAGCATTTCTCAGGGCTGTCCAAACTATAGCCCGTGTGCTAAATGTGGCCTGTAAGCACCAGCCAACTAGTCCACAATGCCCAGGCAACACAATTATATTTCTTAAGTCACTTGTTTGTCGTGCTAGAATTTTGTGGGCAATATCAGTTAGTATCAAAAACTTGAAATGTATGCAAATAAACTTCAAATGTACCCTGTAAAGCATCAAAGTGGTCCACAAAAACAAATAGCCAGAACACTCCTGTCCTATTGGTTTCACTCACGCTTTTCGTTGCTAAAAATGTCATTACTAATTGCAGCTAACCCTATTAAGTCCACATTATCCCTCTCAAAATAGCCTGAATGCCATGCTGCATCTTGCAATACCTTCCTCAACAAAGAATCAGATATATTAAAGATTGCTGATTGAGAAAGAGTCAAACAGAAAACAAGAGCAGGCAAGAGCGAGCGATGGCAGGGGTGGGGGCGCGCGGCGACAGAGCGGGGCCGACAGAGTGGGCACGAGACACACAGATACTCCACCCTGCCCATTTTTCTTTCCTTCCTGTTGGGCTAGTACATAATCTCTGCTCAGCAGCCTTCTTCCCACCCCATTGTTGTGATCAGGAACTCGGGTAATAACAGGACACTTAACCTGTATCTTGTTGCACAGTTTACAAACCCATTGTATGATGACATCAATTAATCAAACAGTATTGGAGGCGGAATTAAATTTCCAAATGAGTTATAAAAAAAACCATACCTGCGTCACTTGGCGAGTGAACCACACAGGGTCATGCAGCACATGGAGGCGGCCATTTGGCCCACCGTGTCAGTGCCTGCTCTTTGAAACAGCTGTCCAAATCAGTCCCACTCCCCTTTCTCTTTCCCCAAAGCCCTGCAAATTTCAATATCAATTGTTTCACTAAGTTTTAAAAAAGAAAATAGACAAGCCCACAAAATAGTTAATTGCTGGGTTTGACAGTAGATTACGTCTGACAGTATTGCCTTCACCACCGGGTTTGGAAATTCACACCTTGTTCTACAGGGGACTGATAACACCGAATAGCTGAAACAAAAGAGGATAATTTAAGCATTTGACATCCACGGGATAACACACAATCTGAATTATATAGGGTTTATTCAATGCAACAGTACCACATTACCATGCAAATCTTTTTACCACTTCAGGGATTTGATTAAAAGTACGTTTGACTAATGATTTAGTATGGCGTGCTCAGCATCAACCTATGCATTCTTTGCTTCGACAAAAATTTTCCTTGATCAAATGACAATTGTAAAGAATCCAATACTCTATTAAAAGGAATGCTACAACAACCAACAATTGGGCCAAATGGCCTGTTCTGTGCTCCAAATTCTATGGAGAACCCATGCAACAGAACTACAGATAGAGTACTACATCAGCATACCGTACAGGGAGCAGAGTGCAGGTTCCCATATGTAATTCGCCCACATGCCAAGTTCCTGACCTCAGCCATTTGGTTAAGCAGAGGGGACAAGCAGAGATCAAGGCATTCCCCACAGGGGAGGGAAGGATGGAAGTTTTTTTTTAAAAAAAGAGTAGCAGTGGCAGAGACAGATAAGCAGTTTGTCTGCCCAATCTCTCAGTTAGTATAGGGGCCATGGCATAATGAGGCCTTAAAAATAGAAAAAAAGGGAAGAAAATTATTTCAAATGGAAAAAAAAAGGAACATCAAATCAAACCTGTTAACTGAATCATTCTTAACCCTTTACAGGGTTAACAGCCAAAAAGATAACATTCATTTTTTGTGCAGAAAAATGGGCTGTGACCGCAATCGACCACATAACACAGTGTTAATCAGGCAGCCTCTGGTATCTTACACACAATTACTGATAGACTACCATGCTTTAAGCCTTTTGACAGCCAGCTACAATCCTACAGAAGCTTTCAGCATGGCACGGGAGTGCTTGTTTAAGCATATTTGAAATGTTGCTTTTAATTTTCAGTTCATCATCAGCTATTACGTTAACAATTACAATGATGTTAAAATGCCACCTTCTACTCCAGATAAACTGCAGCCATTTCAGTTACACTGCTTTCCCAGTACATTGGTACAGGTGGGAAGCTTTAAAGATTGAATGAAAAATAGAAAAGTTAGCAGCGCTAACAGAAGCACAGCTTCTGTGGAGCAATTTGTTTGCATAAATTAGAGGATTCGATCAGTAAAGCAGCCTTGTCTCAAAGAATTTTTTTTTGCAAAAAGGTAATATTTTCTCAGTTTCCCATCTCTAGTTATCACAATGGCTAAGTCTGGAAATTTATTTTCAATTTCTTGAAGGAGCAAAATTGGCAATATTGCTATATTATGTCCAACTGTCTTTTGCCACTCCTTAAAAAATAAAAGAACTTGTATTTATATAGTGCCTTTCATGACCTCAGGACATCAAAAAGCGCTTAACAGCCAATGAAGTACTTTTAAATCAAGTGAAGTCACTGTTGTAATGTAGGAAACGCAGCAGATAATTTATGCACAGGAAGGTCCCACAAACAGCAATGTGAGAATGGCCAAATAATCTGCTTTAAGTGTCAGTTGAGAGATAATTATTAGCCAGGACACTGGGGAGAACTCACCTGCTTGCCTTCGAAATAGTGCCATGGGAACTCTTACATCCACCTGAGTTGGCAGATGGGGCCTCTGTTTAACGTCTCATCCAAAAGACAGCACCTCTGACTCTGACTTGAGTGCTACCCACTGAGCCATGGCTGACAATATGTGTGCGGATCTACAATGCTCCGTAACCCTCAGTGCCTTTCTTGTGTTGTTCAGTGCTGAACTGAGCCTTTACAGCCAATGAAGTACTTTTGAAGTGTTGTCACTGTTGTAATGTACATTATAACAACATTGTAATGTTGCAATACTTTCAAAGATGGCAGCCAATTTGCACACAGCAAGGTCCCACAAACAGCAAACAAAACGAATGACCAGTTCATCATGGGTGTTAAAGGATGTGCACTACTTACTGTCGCTCCTAACCTAGTGAAATTATTGAAAGTTTTAAATCATTCACGTTGACATTAGTACCCAAACAGCTGAATAAATCCTTACAGTTAAAAAAAATGCTTCCTTAAATAAAAGTCTACTAATCATCGAAACCACAGCACAGAAACAGGCCATTTGACCCAACTGGTCTAAGCCGGTGTTTATGCTCTACACGAGCCAGTTTTAAAATGCAAACCCCAGCAAGTTTACTTCAGGGTTGCAGCTGACTGCACAAGAGCTGCATGTTGGGAGCCAGCACCACTAGCTTAGCACAAAAAAAAAAATCAGCTATAGAGCCCAACAGTGCAAGGAAGCTGAATTATCAACAACTTACATTTATATAGCGCCTCTAACGTAGTAAAACATCCCAAGACACTTCACAGGAGCGTCAAACAAAATGACATCGGGCCACATAATGAGATATTAGGACAGGTGACCAAAAGCTTGGCCAAAGAGGTAGGTTTTAAGCAAAGTCTTAAAGAAGGAGGGAGAGGAAAGGTTGTGGAGAAGCTTAAAGAGGGAATTCCAGAACTTAGAGCCTGAGCAGCTGAAGGCATGGCCATCAATAGTGGGGTGAAGGACATCAAGGATGCACAAGAGGCCAGAATTGGAGCAGTGCAGAGATCCCGGAGAGTTGTAGGGCTGGAAGATGTTAGAGATGTGGGGGGTGGGGGGGGGGAGCGAGACCATAGCGAGATTTGAAAACAAGGATGAGAATTTTAAATTTGAGGTATTGGTGGACCGGAAGCCAATATAAGTCGCCAATCCACAAAGAGCTGATGCAGGTGTCTGCTGAATGACCACGAGTCCAACAGCTGCAGAATTTGCACGGAAACTCCAGCTAATGAGAAATATTGGTTCTCCTCAGGGTGCAGCAAGCAGCTGTTAAGGATTTAACAAAATAGGTGAGTAGAGGTTGATAAATTATGGACGAGACAAGAAGCAATGGAAATACTTCGTATTGAAGAGATTTCTCCATAAAGTATTCTATTCCTTTAAATTAGCAGCGTACTAATCAATTGGTTGTAAATATATACACAAGAGCAAGTTTCCAGATTTCTTTTGGCTCCATGGCAGTGGTCATATTTATTTCCATCGCATACAATCGCAGTACATGTGAAAGCCTATGGAGGGCAGCAGAGTGTGCCGTGAGCTTGCACTGCAACCCTGCTCAGAATCTCGATGCTAAAAATCAGAAGATGTGCTCTGGGATGGTAAAAGGGTACATTTTTAAATGGACAAAAAAAAAAATCTCTCACCCATTAGCTCATTTTTCTCTGGTGACCCACCAGACGCATTTAATCAAATTAAATGAAAGCTACTGAAAACTGAAGAAAGCCTCTCCCTACTCTGAGTCAGAAGGTTGTGGGTTCAAGTCACACTCCAGAGACTCAGGCACAAAATGTAGGCTGACACTCCAGTGCCAGTACAGAGGAAGTGCTGCACTGTCAGATGAGCCGTTAAACAGAGGCCCTGTCCACCCTCGCAGGTGGATGTAAAAGATCCCACACCACTATTTTGCAGAAGAGCAGGGGAGTTCTCCCTGGTATCTTGCTCAATATTTATCCCTCAACCAACATCACTAAAACAGATTATCTGGTCATTATCACATTGCTGTTTGTGGGACTTTGCTGTGCACAAATTAGCTGCCGCGTTTCCTACATTACAGCAGTGACTATACTTCAAAATACTTAGTTGGAGGCAAAGCACTTTGGGACGTCCTACGGTCATTGAAAGGTGCTATATAAATGTATGAAGTTACTCAGTAGATTCTTTATGAATTAGCCGAGTTGCTTCTTCTCCTGTTTGGATTCCTGGTTTGTAACGTTCAAAGACATTATAGAATCATACAACAGAGGAGACGGCCATTCAGCCCGTCGTGCCTGTGCCGACTCTTTGAAAGAGCTATCCGATTAGTCCCAATCCCTTGCTCTCTGTGTGTGTGTCCTTCAATACTCCCAATTCTAGACCTCTGGGCACCCCCACCCTCCTATCATACTATTGGTGACAGAACTTTCAACTGTCCCAGCTCGACTCTTGGAGCACCTTCCCGATGGTCCTCTCTGCCTGGCTGCTTCACTCCCACCTTTAATGTCTGTTCTTTATCGACCATGCTTTGACACCTCTACTAACTCTTACTTTTATGTTCAGCCTCCATTTGTCCTCCATGAAGTATCCTGGGATGTTTTACTACGTTAAAGGCACTATCAAAATATGACTGCTTGCATTTGCAAACAATCTGTGCCCATTTTATAGAACTTTGTGAACTTCCTATTTTGTGTACGCGTTCAGATTCCTTTTGTCTATACTGATGTTAGCCTCTCCTGTAGACTTTGAGGATTGTAGTTTTCCCCCCAATAATGGGGAAATTTAATAGAGGTGTTCAAAATTCTGAGGGATTTTGATGGGGTACATAGGGAGAAACTATTTCCACTAGCAAGAGGGTCGGTAACCAGATTTAATATAATTGGCAAAAAAGCCAAGGGGGTGGGGGGGGGGAAAGAGATGAGCAGAAGTTTTTCTATGCAGCGATTTGTAAAGGGTGGTGGAAGCAAATTCAATAGTAACAGGGAAAGAGCAGGGGATTGGGACTTATTGGATAGCTCTTTCAAAGTGCCGGCACAGGCACAATGGGCAGAATGGCCTCCTTCTGTGTTGTATGATTCTATAATGTCCTTGAACATTACAAACCAGGAATCCAAATTAGAAAAGGAAGAAACTCAGCTAACTCAAAGAATCTACCGAGTAACTTCATGCATTGTGAAATTCAGCAACAATTGTACTCCAAACTTAGTATCTAACCTTCACCTTTTGTCAATTCTCCAAAGTTAAGCTTTTGCTAGAAACTTAATGTCATAAATGATAATATTGTCCAGTCCCCTGCTACAATGTTGTCCAAGAGCTTCCAGTATTGTCTTTCTTAGTATTGCAGTTTTTACAATATTATCTGGTATCTTGACAGAACATCCATTGCACAATTGACTTTTTTTCCCCCCTTTCTTCCTTGTAACTCAGCTCCCCTGCCCCCATTTTCCCACGAACATGACCTGTCATTGATAATTCCTTTTCGCCTGACCCACAAAGTGACTCCAAACAGGTCAATGCCCAAACACAATGAACCATGAGCTTCCTCCTTGTTCTTATTAAAAAAAAATTGGTGCAGTGGATATTGGTGCGATGAATCAAACACAGTCCAAACTGATTATGGCTACACAAAATGTGAAATTTTCATCCAATCTCTCCAACAGCTGGAAGAATCATACATTAAATAAATCTAGGCAGTGTTAAAACTTAATTACTAGTGGGCATTAAAACTGCACATAATTCAACATCAATAGGCAGCAACATTTAGAAAGTCAACAAGGACAGATGGCACGAGAGATGGAAATATCACATTGATGTTCTCTTGAAATTCACGTTAAGGGGTATTGATGGGGATGAGTGGAGGGACTCTTCCAGCACCCAGCCTGTGCTATGGAGGGTCCATTCTTCATCATGAATATAGCTCATCCTTGATGATCACAAATGCAACCAAAAAGCAAACAACTCAATTCAATAAATGACTCCTGTTCTTATCATTATTCATTTTTTCTGGTGGGATTGAAAACTTGTCGACAAGTAGCTTACACATATGTACACACCACAGACCTCCAATTTGGAAACCTGCCAGTCATGTGCACCCTGATTTCCTTCACCCCACCATTGGCAGCCATACCTTCAGCTGTCTGGACCCCAAGCTCTGGAATTCCCTCCCTAAACGTCTCCGCCTCTCCCTCCTCCTTCGAGACGCTCCTTAAAACCTACCTCTTTGACCAAGCATTTGGTCACCTGTCCTAATATCTCATGTGGCTTGGTGTCAAATTTTGTCTGACACCACTCCCATGAAGTGGCTTGGAACCTTTTACTGCGTTAAAGGTGCTATATAAATGCAAGTTGTTGTAGTCAGAATCAACACGGCAGAAAAACAGCAATCGCTCCCAACATGTCCCCGAAAACATTGTTTCCCGGTCTGCATTCTTGCTACAAAACCAGAAGTTGGCATCTGGTAGATAGCTCATCAAGTAGTCTTGGCACATGTAATTTATTGCTACACAATTATTATTCTGCAGAAGATAATGGCATCACTATGAACCCAGAAAGACAGCAAATTAATTGATATGAAAAGAAAAATTAACTACAGTTAGCTATTAATGACTGACACTGCTAAAATATTTCAGTAAGCATTAAAAACTGAAGACCAACTAAAATTATTGATGGTACATCATCAACACTTCCTCATCTTTGCGCAGGACAGATTAATGTCACTAGCACCATTTTGACCCCTTATTACAATTTCGGGCTTTACAGAAATGCCTTCGTACTGTGGTGCCTGAAAGCTGATTTACATAGAATTTACAGTACAGAAACAGTCCATTCAGCCCAACAGGTCTATGCTGGTGATTATGCTCCATACAAGCCTCCTCCCACTCTACTGACTTCAATTCACCCTAAAATATCCTTCCATTCCTTCCTCCCTCATTAACTTATTTAGCTTCCCCTTAAGTGCATCTATGCTATTCACCTCAACCACTCCACGTGGTTACGAGGTCCACATTCTAATCACTCTCTAGGTAAAGAAGTTTCTCCTGAATTCCTTATTGGATTTATTAGTGACTATTTTATAGTTTTGTTCTCCACTCAAGTGGAAACATCTTTCCTATATCTACCATATCGAATTTTTAAAGAGTTCTATTTTGTTCCCTACAATCTGGAAGATATGCCTTTTGTATACTCTGACCTCACTTAGAAAACTGATAACTAGCTATTTTTCCCCCCACCTACAAATGAGTTATTCCACAGCAAGAACATTTACCATTAGTCTGGTGACCAGGTTCAGGTGGGCCCTCTGGTTTGGAAGAATTCAGAAAAGTAAGGAAGAAATATCATTTAAGTACAACCTTATCACATCCTTAGGCCATTCCAAAAGTTCCATAACCAATAGACAATTTTTGAAGTGCAGTCACCGTTATTATGTAGGAAACTGTGGAAGCCAATGTCTTCACAGCAAGGTCTAACAAATATTGAACTGAATGACCAGTAAATCTGATTTTGGTGATGGAAGAATATTGGCCAGGATACCAGGAGAATTCTCCAGTCCTCTTCAAATGGTGCAATGGGATCTTTTAGGTCCACCTGAACCAGGTCTTGGTTTAACATCTCATCCAAAAGAAAATCACCTCCAACAACACACCACTCCCATCAGTACTGCATCGATCATGTGCTCAAGTCCTGGAGTGGGACTTAATCCACCAAGTAAGCCAGCCTGACAATTAAGTTCGAGTTCTGTTCGAAGTGGAATTACACATTTAAGTGCAAAACATGCATTAACACTGATAATTAAATATGAATGTGTTTTCTTAAAATTTAACTTACCAGTTTTTTCCCACTCTTATTTCAAAAGGTAGTGACTTATGCTGGGGTAGAGGTCACAGAGCTCTTGGCCACTTCACTTAAATGGCAGCTGTGGTATGCTAGTCTGGATGGTGAAAATGTTGGCAGAATATTAAGTCACAGGGAATCAGTAGTCAAGGTTGATCTGGTCCTTTCCCAACATCGACACTTGGGCATTTTGATTTCTTAGCAGGAGGCATTCCGATCATGGGAGGGGACAGGCTGAGGCCTGAAGCCGAGAAGAACGAAACACTCAAGGACAATACTTGCATTAAAATGGTCCACAGCTCCCACCAAGGTCCCATTTCATTGTTAACATTCAATCTTACTATCCCCATCATTTTATCTCTACTGCTTTTAAAATTCCAGATTCCTCTTCACTAAACCAATTCCCCTGTATTGTTTAGTATTCTGATTATGCAACACACATTTCTTTCATGGTTCTATCTACATCAACTTCAGTTTCCTCAATGTTGTAAGCTCAACGCCAATTAGTCATATTATTGCTGAGTTGTGTTACTCTCAGTTGCTATTTTATATGAAGTTAGTTTCAATTCTAATTACAGTTATGATTTGGGTTCTACAGATAGCTTTTGTCACCAATTTATATTTCGATTTGATGTATCCCACTCTCCCGCAAATTTGTTTTAAAGTTGCCCAACTTTATCTGTCAGAGCACCACGGTATTAGCTTAGTGAAGGGAAGCAGCACTGGTGAAAAAGGAAGGGAAAATCAACTCCACTTGTTGAGAGATGATGCACTGTGGTGCAGTGGATCCAGGTGAGTGACAGGGCAGCTAGAGTAAAAGCCCAAGTAGGCCGAATACACGTTGGTGCCCATTTCCAAGTCTGTGAAGTTAACACAGACGTACTGCTCTTTAGTCTACGAGCTCAAAAAAAGTGCACGACAATCCATCAGTGATCTTACTTGGCAATAGTTTTCGTATTCAGATATAAAGCAATCCCTTTTTAATCCCATCAGACTCCCTCTTGCATTCCTGCACATACACAGCAATTATGTTGAGTCAAGGGGTCATTGTTAATCATGAATACATAGAATCATAGAAAGGTTACAGCACAGAAGGAGGCCATTTGGCCCATCAAGTCCGCACCAGCTCTATGCAAGAGTAATCCAGCTATTCCCACTCCCTGCCCTATCCCCATAGCTCTGCAAATATTTTCCTTTCAAGTACTTATCCAATTCCCTTTTGAAGGCCATGATTGAATCTGCCTCCACCACCCCCTCGGGCAGTGCACTCCAGATCCTAATCACTCGTTGTGTAAAATAGTTTTTCCACATGTCACCTTTAGTTTTTTTGCCAATCACCTTAAATCTATGTCCTCTGGTTCTTGACCCTTCCGCCAATGGGAACAGTTTCTCTATCTATTCTGTCTAGACCCTTGAATATCTCTATCAAATCTCCTCGCAACCGTCTCTGTTCCAAGGAGAACAACTCCAGTTTCTCCAGTCTATCCACGTAACTGAAGTCCCTCATCCCTGGAATCATTCCAGTAAATCTCTTCTGCACCCTCTCTAAGGCCTTCACATCTTTTCTAAAGTGTAGTGCCCAGAACTGGATTCTACGATTCTAGGGCAAGCTAAAGTTCTTTTAGCTACACGAAGGTGGAATGGATGAGTTTTTGGTTTATTTTCCCTAGAATTAACCATGTGTTCATTTTGCTATAAACTTAATTTTAGCAATATATACCAAGCATACAAAAAATAAACATGGCCACAGTGTGATTTGAACAATTTGACTGGTTGGGTTTGATATTTGCTGATTATTCATCGGTAGCTTTTTGGTGCCTACTAATTGTTCATCGGTAGCATTTTCCTATCTAGATAATCATCACCACTGAAACCGTAGTGTTCTCAACAGTATTCGATCACCCAGTGTTGTCACTGAAATCTCTGACGTGTAATGGCAGGCATGTGAATTTTCATACTTTCTCCATTTGTACGGTAGAAAAACAAACTGGAGGTGCATTTATATTGGGGTTGGTTGTGCGTCAATGCTGCTGGGTCCCATTGCTTAGGTCTCACGCCTTAGGCGACAGAAAGCCCCAAGCGAAGTTGCCGGATTTCCCAAGGCCAGCTGCCAAAGGGAATAGCGTAAAGCCAATATAAAAGCAGCTATAAGTTGTAGTCTGGAGAAAGAATTTTCAGCTATATAGGTAGCATCACTTACAAGCAATTTGAGGTGCATTGCATAGAATAAAAGTATATCGGCTTTAGTGCAAATTTTCACATGGCTTATGGGCAGCCACGAACTAAATAAGCCCAGTGACAACACAGTCACTTCTGCCTACACTTATCCATTCAATCTTCACTCCAAGCTGGTCATCCATATCATTTTTAAAGCAGTTAAACCCACAGAGAAGGAAGCACTTTTGATGCAAGTTCTCACTCCACAACTGCTGCTCCAGGAAAGAAGCAAGTTTTAAAAAATTTTTTATCTCTAGTTTCACTAGAGACTTGCTGATTTTGCGATCATGCCCTCTGATGCGGTGTTCACAATTTAACTTGAATACAGTCTTTTAGCTTGGTCTATGTACCCTCTTTCACCCCTCCTGTGAACACATGCACTATTTCATTAGCCTCATTAAACTTACCATAGAGTCGGAGAATCACCTCCGTTCATTTTCTCTGAACCATCTCCATCACATCAACATCCTTTTGAAACCAAGGCGTTCAAACTGCGCACAATATTCCGAACCAATGAATTATATGCAAAAGGTTTTCTCTCACCTTCAGTCTTAGCCACCCTAGCGCAAGGTACAATTCCACTAGGCCAAGCCTTCTAGCACCTCAACCAAGTAACTAATCTCCATATGCAAGGCTAGACAAACATGGAGTGCATCACCTCTGAACCCAATTCTTTCACACAGCGTCCCCCCTCCCCCCCGGGAGTTATAAAAAGGCTAAGATTACTTGTCATGTGGGTTCATGATCATCACAAAAGATTGGCAACAACTATCAACAGTCACAATCGCCAAGGCAACCAAAAACAAGCGACATATCCTTACCTTATCTTTGTCTTCTACAACATCAATCAGTATATCATCTGGATCCAGTATTCCTCCATCCATATATTCCAAATGGTGAATCTTAACTGAATATCCAGCATCCTATACAATGAAAAAAAAGAGCATATTTTGAGCGTAACCATTAAAAATGGAAGTTGTGTAGTGCCAATTGGACATCTATTGCCATTCCTACATCGTCCCTGGATCAAAATCCTGGAACTCCCCACCCAACAGCATTGTGGGAGCACCTTCACCACTCGGACTGCAGCGGTTCAAGATGGCTCACTGCCATCTTCTCAAGGGCAACTAGGGATTGGCAATAATTGCTGACCTTGCTAGTGATGCCCATATCTCAAAAATGAATTTTTAAAAAAGTAAAATTGAGGATTTATTTTATGAACTAGCTGGCAATATGGTTGGGCGTTTGACAACTTCTGCATATAACTTCACACCACACAGGTTAGCAACACTTTTTCCTCCCAGAAGCGAAAACAGCTTCTTTAAGCACTTTTCCTTGCATCTACAAAAGCACAATTAACGACACTTTTTTTTGGAAAAGACCTCCATGGGTTGAATGGAAGGACCCTTTTGCCATGTCTGTTCGTATTGTAGCGCAGCTTTTTAAACTGACTGCTCAGGAAGAAAAATACTAAAATCATTACAACCGTTGAAGATCGATCAATATACAAGTTATGACTAGTCGATCACAACTCAAGTGCCACGCAAGCATATTTCTGTGTCACACTTCAAATAAATGAATAAAAAGAGGACAAAAGAAAGCCAGTCATTTCCAACCTAGAGATAAACTAATCCACAACAGAAAATACCTTCCAATTGGCTTCAGGAAAGAATTTAAACTCAATCCGATCTTTAATTAATCCAAGAATCTCCCCAAGAGCAACTGGCTTCTAACCAGCCCCATGGCAAGATACAGAAATTACACTTGTGGCCTTAAAGTGACACCCTTTAAAGAACTTACATTTATATAGCGAATTTCACAACCTCAGGTCGTCCCAAAGCACTTTACAACCATTGAAGTACTTTTGAAGTGTAGTCACAGTTGTAATGTAGGAAACGCGGCAGTCAATTTGCACACAGCAAGATCCCACAAACAGCAATGAGATAATGACCAGATAATCTGATTTTTTTTTTTAAATAAAGGTGTTGGCTAGGACACCCGAGAGAACTACTCTGCTCTTCAATGAAAGTGTGCCATGGCACACTTTCGAAGTCCACCTGAGGGGGCAGACGGGGCCTCGGTTTAACATCTCATCATGACATGTACACAAACATAAAATCGAGGTTGATGGATAAAAGCACTACATAGTTTTGTACCAAGGCATACAGCAAAGGCAGAAAATGTGCCAGAGTTCATGCACCTGATCCCTATCCAGGTGCTCTCTGCTAGAAAATGCCCATGAGCAAGAATGGGATCAGGCTCTGTTTTCAGAAGGTTGCTACAGGCTGTAGAATGATCCCAGCATGACTCCACCTTCAAAATAGGATGGAAATTTTTTAAAAATAGAAATTAAAAAATTATATACATCTTTAATCATCAACATCTGCACACATTTTATAGTCCTGTATGTAATAACACAATTAAGAGAATATTACTTCTTCCAAACCATGGGACTCATCCGAAGCTGGTAATTAAACAAATGTTTTAATATCGCATTAGAATTTATAGCACATAAACAGGCCACGCAGCCCAACTGGCCTGTGCCGGTGTTTATGCTCCACACAAGCCTCCTCCCTCCGTACTTCAGCTAACTCTCAACATATCCTTCTATTCCTTTCTCCCTCATGTACTTATCTAGCTTTCCCTTAAATGTATCCATGCTATTTGCCTCCACCGCTCTGTGGTAGCAAGTTCCACATTCTTACTACTCTTAAAGAAGTTTTCCTGAATTCCCTTTAGGCTTTATTAGTGACTATCTTCTATTTATAGCCCCTAATTTTGGATTCCTCCACAAGCGGAAACATCTTCTCTACGTCCACCCTATCAAACCCCTCCATAATCTTAAAGACCTCTATCAGGTCACCCCTCAGCCTTCTCTTTTCTAGAGAAAAGAGCCCCAGCCTGTTCAATCTTCCCTGATAGTCATAACTTCTCAGTTCTTGTACCATCTTTGCAAATCATTTTTGCACCTTCTCCAGTGCCTCTATGTTGTGCTGTAATAGAGACCCGAACTGTGCAAAGTACTCGAAGTATGATCTAACCAAGGTTCTATACAAGTTTAACATAACTTCTCTGCTTTTTAATTCTATTCCTCCAGAATATTCTCAGTAAAGGAACTCAGTTTCGGTGGCAAGAAAAACAAAAGTAATGAAAGTTCTCACACACACACACAAACGCAAACACACTAGCAGCCGAACTATGTTGTGAATCATCATGAAACTGTGTCAATTGGTAGGGACCTTTTAGGTAATTACTGCAATTTGAAAGTATAGAACCATTAGTAAACGAAATGGAAGCTGAAACAAGGCTAGACAGTTACTAATTAGTTTGTGTGGGAGTGTGAACTAGTATGCAAAGCAATATGTTGCCATGGTGACTTTTTTTTAAAAAAAAACAAAACATTTTCTCCCACCACTGTGGTCTCCTCTGATCAATCCCTGTGGAGAACAAAAATACACAAATTGATTGTTCTCAAACTGCTTCAGGAAGGTTTTTTGTATTATCAATATCAACTCCTTCTGGAGTATGATTTCATGCGTGCAAACCACCATCCACCCGTTCCCCCACCTATGCTGTCAGCTGTGGCTCAGTGGGAGCACTCTTGCCTCTGGATCAGAAGTTTGTAGGTTCAAGTCCCACACCAGAGGGCTTGAGCACAAAGGAGTGCTGCACTGTCAGAGGTTCTGTCTTTCGAATGAGACATTAAACTGAGGCCCCAGTCTATCCCCTTAGGTGGACATAAAAGACTCGACTATTCAAAGGAGAGCAGGGGAGTTCTTTCTCCCCAGTGTCCTGGCCAATGGTTATCCCTCAACCCACATAATTAACAACAGATCTTCTGGGCATGATCTCACTGGTGTTTGTGGGACCTTGCTGTGCACAACTTGGCTGCAATGTTTCCTACATTGCAACCGTGACTTCACTTCAAAAAAGCACTTCATTGGCTGTAATGTGCTTTGGGATGTCCTGAGGTCATGAAAAGCACTATATAAATGCAAGTCTTTTTTTTTCAATTTCTATCTGTCTCACCGACAGCCAGAACATGAGCAAACACCAGAGCCATTTTCCAAAAGCCCTGATCAGTGCCACATGAACCCCACACAGGATCTGCCATAATGGCTTTGACTGCACTATGACCTCAACTAGGTTTGCTTCTGGGGAAGCAAATCTAGTTGAGAATAATAAATATGCAATTTTCTTTCTATATGTCTCCCAGTCTTGCAGGCGCAGGTGGGTCGCAATTTCAATGTGTGTTTTTTTTAAAAAGATAGAAACCTGCATGAATTTGTACATCTTAACTAGGGAGGGGGAGGGGGAGGGGGAGACACAGACTTGGATTTATATAGCGCCTTTCATGACCTCAGGACATCCAAAAGCGCTTTACAGCCAATGAAGTACTTTTGAAGTGTAGTCACTGTTGTAATGTAGGAAATGCAGTGGCCAATCTGCACACAGCAAGATCCCACAAACAGCAATGAGATAATGATCAGATAATCTGTTTTAGGTTCTGGTTGAAGAATAAGTATTGACCAAGGTACAGTGAGAACTCTCCTGCTCCTCTTTGAAATAGTAAGTGAGATCTTTTACATCCACCTGTTCACCCACAACAGCAAGACCCCAGAGAAGCCAGTCCCAAAAAGTCAACAATGAGTCACATCGCACAGGCCTGTCAAGACTCACCGACTTGAATGCAATTTGATTTCTAAATTTAAACTTTTCCCTTATGTTGAAGCTGTGCCATATCGGCTGGGCTGGGCTGGGCAGGGAGGAGGAGGAAAGAGAAAGTAGTGCAAGAGCAGATATGTTAATTGCATCCATGTGATTTATATCAATTAGTGTTAATTGTATTCAGGTGGTGCGAATCAATTGCAAACTCTCTTGTATTCATTTTTAAGAGAGCTGATCTCGAGGTGTGGTGGTGGTAATATGGAGCTCTGTGAATAAAGACTTGAAGCAACTGAAGACCAGGCTCTACTATTCTACCTTCACCACCTGGCTATCTAGTTTGTAACAGAGATAGCGTACAATCATATTCCACTACAAGCATATTGAGCGCATTTTTCATTAAAATGAAATTTAAGTGGAACATACTTTAGCAGGCAATAATATCCCTTCTAACGCCATTAATACTCAATCCAAATTCAACAGCTCCACAATACTCAGGCAGTGCTGGCAAGACCGAAAGCCTCCCTTGTTCAAGGCTGAAGCTCGCCCGGATTGCAATCTTTGAACGTAACATTTATCTTCAAAAGATAGCCGTCACTTCAACATAGATTATCATCGCTTCATTACAGTTTCTACAAGAATCATCTCTTTGCACATGTACCACAAGATATATCTTTAAAAAGAACAGTTTGCCTCATTACAACTGTTACAATGCTGTCTGCAAACTGTGCACATTAAATAAAATGTTCTTCAGATTACAAAAACTCATGGAAGACTTCCCTCCAGCCACCCCGGAACCCCCCCCCCCACCCCCCGACCCCGTGCCCCCAAACATACAGTTGATAATTACAATGTTGATTTAATTCTCCTGCAGATAATGGCGATGCTACTGCTCAGGAAAGCATCGTTTAAAGAGGAAAAACATAATGAAGAGAACAAATCATGAATTATGTTAGAAATTATGACGACATGGGTCCTTTGTATCCATTTTAAATCAACTGTTTACACAGCTTGATTGCCATGAAGGATTTAATTGCCATTAAGCAGTTAATCTAATTTAATTATTTGCAGGTCTTTCGCCATTATTCCTGTTGTAGCAGCGTAAATTAGCAGATCCCAGAGTTCTGGGAACATAGACACAGCGCTACTTCTGCAGGTGGCTTAATTCTAACCAGCCTTCTACAATAATAATTAGTGCAAGGGGAGGCAATAGCACATTATGACTTAGTGTGGCATAATATGAGGCCACACAATTAGCATAGGTGGATTAGGACCATTGCTTATAATAGGCTAGGATTGGGATTTCTTTTAAACCATCCTATTAATGAGTGTGTGCATGCATGTACGCACAAGGGGATTGGGAGGGCCTGATATATCAAAAATGACACCAGTTAGGGGTTCAGAGCCATGTTATAAAGAAAGGGGAGGGGGAAAAAGGGGAGAGAAGGAGGGGGGCAGGAAAAGAGGCAGAAGGGCACGTTTTAACCTTCAATGGCTCCATTACATTGTTAGGGCTTCTGGTGCAAAAAAGACTTGCATTTATATAGCGCCTTTCATGACCTCAGGACATCCCAAAGCACTTTACAACCAACGAAGTAATTTTTTGAAATGTCGTCACTGTTGTAATGTAGGAAACAAAACAACCAATTTATGCACAGCAAGGTCCCACAAGCAGTAATGTGATAATGACCAGATAATCTGATTTTAGGTTTTGGTTGAAGGGTAAATATTGATCACGACACTGGGGACACCTTTGAATAGTGCCATGGGATCTTTTACGTCCACCCGAGAGGGCAGAAGGGACCTCAGTTTAACGTCTCATCCGAAAGATGGCACCTCCGATAGTACAGCACTCCCTCAATGCTGCACTGGAGTGTCAGTCGACATTTTGTGCCCAATTCCCTGGAGTGGAACTTGAACCCACAACCTTCTTATTCAAGAGAGCACGCTACCCACTGAGCCACAGCTGACACCTTGTTGCAAACAAACACCAACTCGAAGGGGGCAGAGGACAACATTTTCTGGCCACAGGCAGGCTTAGCATTCAGCCCACCAATGCAGGTCAGCGGTGTGGTTTTCCCAATCACTAGCCTGCACAGTCCATCCCAGCCATTAGGGAAGATGTGATGGCAATTGTCTGCTAGTCTGTAGATGAGGAATCCATTCTGCAATATTAAAGAGACAGATTCCACAGCTCTAGGGACTTAAATGCAATACAGAAAGGCCTCCTCTGCCATTACACCACAAAATTTTCTTCACTGCCTCAGGACGATCCACTTTTTTTTAATTGAGTGTAGTCTTTCTCCTGAAGGTACCAGTTTACGCATATGGAGGACTTCATCAGTTGCCTGCCAGCATCTCCCCCAAGTATTCTGCACGTGTGAGCCTAGACTATGAATATCGGCAGGCTATTCAGATACTGGGTGCATCAGAATCAAGTGCAATCCTGTTCTCACCTCAAGACCTTGGTTATTGGTGGAGCATTAACACCGGCATAGACCAGTTGGGCCGAATGGCCAGTTTATGGGAACAACACCACCTGCACGTTCCCCTCCAAGTCACACACCATCCCGACTTGGAAATATATCGCCGTTCCTTCATTGTCGCTGGGTCAAAATCCTGGAACTCCCTTCCTAACAGCACTGTGGGAGAACCGTCACCACACGGACTGCAGCGGTTCAAGAAGGCGGCTCACCACCACCTTCTCGAGGGCAATTAGGGATGGACAATAAATGCCGGCCTTGCCAGCGACGCCCACATCCCGTGAACGAATTTTTAAAAAAGACCACAATTGGAGTATTGTGCAGAGTTCTGGTCTCCATATTATAAAAAAGGATATAGAGGCACTAGAGAAGGTGCACAGAAGGTTCACAAGGATGATACCAGAACTGAGAGGATATACCTATCAGGAAAGGTTGAACAGACTGGGGCTCTTATCTCTAGAAAAGACTGAGGGGGTGACCTAATAGAGATCTTTAAAATTATGAAAGAGTTCGATAGAGTAGACAGAAGATAGTTGCACTTGTGGGGGTAGTCCGAAACTAGGGGCCATAAATATAAAAGAGTCACTAATAAATCCAATAGTCCAGAGCGTGGTAAGAATGTGGAACTTGCTACCACACGGCATAGTGGAGGTGAATAGCATAGGTGCATTCAAGGGGAAGCTAGATAAGCACGAGGGAGAAAGAGATAAAAGGATGTGCTGATAAGGTTAGATGAGGAGGGGTAGGAGGAGGCTCGTGTGGAGCATTAACACCGACATAGACCAGTTGGGCCGAATGGCCAGTTTCTGTACTGTAGACTCCATGTAATTCTATGTAAGACCACGGACGCATACTTCCCAACAGGGTTCACTGAACAGCAGTTAAGAGCAGGAAACCATGCCATTTTTCCCCTTCCCAGCCCCAATTGATTTTGTACTGCATCAGATAGGCCATCAGGGCTATTTCTTCCAATCAGACTACCTGTAGTTAAAAACTTTCACTTCGCAGTTAGAAAGCAGCATACAGAAGCTGCCTCTTCAGTCTGTGTCTTTTTATATATTATACACATGAGCTTGTTTCTTTATTGATGTTCGTGAAAACATTTAAAAATTAGAATTTTATTTCTATCCAAATATATATTAAAACAAATCTTGTGTCTTGGAGGAAAAGCAGCAAACAAAAAGTGAAAAATAGGCACAAAATAGTTACCAAGTTGACAAATTAAATAGTTTAAAAAGTGAAATTGCCCAGATTAATTGGTATTAGGTCCTAGGCTGTTTGAGTTTGATGCCAACCACTTGTACTGCCTTGTAATGATTTTGCAAAGATGGTGTCTTTGATCAACTGTAAACCGTGAAAAGGACTTGTTGCTGAGGGAGATTTGAGTATTCAGAAGCAAAAAGATGGCAAACATCACCCACACACTACAAGAACAAAACCTGGTCAGAAGGGAGGGAAAACGCTCAACCAGTTTGCATAAGCTTTGCAAGCAGCTCTTCCAGTTTGCCAACACTTGCTCTGTTTGGCAGTATTCCCTCGCTCCATCATTTTCACATTACATGCAAAAATAGAGTGAGTGAATAAGAGGGAAGCAATGCTGTACCTTTCAATGCTATTGAACTGCTGCCACTCAATCTTTAGACATCAGAAGCACTTCCATCAATTTCTACCCTTTTCGGTTTAAGAATTTTTGTTCCTTTTCGCCAGCTCTGGAAATTCTGACTCTACCTGCCCCTATTACATAAAGAAGCCAAGGCAACAGTCATGAGACACACTATTTTTTCCCTATTTATGAGACGAGCAAACTGGAGCGCTTCCGGTTTCCAGCAAGTTCCAATTGTTATAAACAGCAATTGGCCCTGGAAGGCAACAGATATGAGTCACTGGCAGTCTATGGAATCCACTTTAGCCTGCACCAGCCTCATCTATTGCCATCAAGGATTCTATTTATGCAGCTGAAAAAGCTAGCCTCGCATTATGAAAGTTACAGTTAAAAAGTCTGACTTGCACCATTTGCATTTATTGCCAACTGCCAGTCTTTGGAACTATAAATGTTCCAGACAGATTGGAAGTTAATTCAAGTCATTTTCATTGCTAGAGTCATCCTTATCATCTGCTGGAGAACAAGAAAAGCGACAAAAAGACAAGAGCATATCAACAACAACTTGCATTTATATAGCACCTTTAACGTAATAAAATGTCCCAAGGTGCTTCACAGGAGACAAAATTTGACACTGAGCCACACAAGGAGACATGAGGACTGGTAACCAAAAGCTTGGTCAAAGAGGTAGCTTTTAAGGAGCATCTTAATGGAGGAGAGGTAGAGACACGGAGAGGTTTAGGGAGGGAATTCCAGGGCTTGGGGCCTAGACAACTGACGGCACGGCCGCCAACGATGGGGAAAAGGAAATCGGGGATGCACAACAGGCCAGAATTAAAAGAACGCAGAGTTGTCGGACTGGAAGAGGTTACAGAGGTAGCGGGGGGCGAGGCCATAAAGGGATTTGAACACAAGGAACAGAGTTTTAAATTTTAGGCATTGCTGGACCGGGAGCCAATGTAGATCAGCAAGTACAGGGGTGATAGGTAAGCAGGACTTGATGCCAGTTAGGATACGGGCAGTAGAGTTTTAGATGAGCTCAAGTTTACAGAGGATGGTAGATGCGAGACCAGCCAGGAGTGCATTGGAGTAGTCGAGTCTGGAGGTAACAAAAGGCACGGAGGAGGGTTGCAGCAGCAGATGGGCTGAGGCGGGGCAAAGCAGGGGAATGACAGCAATTGAAAGAGTCATATCAAGGACCGTACTGATAGTCAAGAAGCCTCCCCATCTCTACTGAAGGCGGCAACATGCTGGAATACAGTTTCAAGGGTAATGAGACCTTGCCTTCCCGAGGGGCAGGAGTTCCACCTGCTATCCACACAAATTACCTGGAGTTAAAATCGACACCACCCCCCCACCCCGACCCCCAACCTCCTCCTGAGTGTCAATAGACTATTCAACCATGGATGAGTGGGGAGAGTATTACTCGAGAGCCTGATCCCCCTCATCACCAGACAGCCACTAGACACTTTCCACTGCATGTCACTGGGTAGTGATCGGAAATAGGAATCCTGACTGCTTTCTTCTCCTTTACCGAGCTTGGGCACGGAGGTCAAATTTTAGCACCCCCACCAGTCACTGCTACAAGACAACTTCCTTCATAATGATGTTTGGGCTGACTAATCAAGAAAAACCACCACTGGATTCTAATACTTTTTATTGCAATAAATTAAGTATGATATTGTAGTGATTATGTTACTAGGCTAATAAACCCTTTTGTCATTTAATCATTCCTGCCCTCCACCCAAACACAGACCTTTCCCTTCTGTTTTTTCCCTGCCCTGCTTTTCTCTGGCTCTGCATTTTCTTAAAAAGCTGTTCATCAACAGCACCTTCCCAGTTATAATGAAACCGGTAAACGTTTCTCTCTCCACAGATGCTGCCTCACCTGCTGAGTATTTCCAGCATTTTCTGGTTTGATTTTAGTAATCCAGAGAACAAGTTCAAATCCTACCATGGCAGTTTGAGAATTTAAATTCAGTTTAAAAGAAAATCTGGAAAAAGCTAGGATCAGTAAAAGTGATCGGATTGTCATATAAAGCCCAACTGATTCACTAATGTACTTTAGGGAAGGAAACCTGCCGTCCTTACCCGGTGGGCCTATATGTAACTCCAGTCCCACACCATGACTACTCTCTGACATGGCCTAGAAAGCCACTCAGTTGTATCAAACTGCTTGCAGTAGGTGAAGGCGGCAGCAACATCAGGTTTAGTGTCATGACTGAAACTGGACGGAATCCAGGTGCATTCTTGGGATTCTTGAAAAGGGACTGGTATTTATAAAATCAGTACTACTTCCATGGAACTGCACCTGTTCTCTCTTATCTCGAAAGATTTCTCACAAGCTGAACTTTACAACAAGGTACTTACTGCAAATCATAATGGATTTAAAAATGAGTACAGTGGTAAATCAATATCCGAGAAATTTTCAACACTGGAAAATGGCTGTGCAATGATGTTTGCAAGTGTGTGTCAATATTATACTGTTCAGCAATAGAAGGGTATCATATCCTACTTGTTTGAGTTCTGATCACAGAAACAGGAGTCGGCCATTCAGCCCCTCGAGCCTGTGCTGCCATTGAATTAGATCTTGGCTTTTTTAAAAATTCGTTCATGGGGTGTGGGCGTCGCTGGCGAGGCCGGCATTAATTGCCTATCCCTAATTGCCCTTGAGAAGGTGGTGGTGAGCCGCCTTCTTGAACCGCTGCAGTCCGTGTGGTGAAGGTTCTCCCACAGTGCTGTTAGGAAGGGAGTTCCAGGATTTTGACCCAGCAACGATCATGTAACGGCGATATATTTCCAAGTCGGGATGGTGTGTGACTTGGAGGGTAACGTGCAGGTGGTGCTGTTCCCATGTACCTGCTGCTCTTGTCCTTCTAGGTGGTAGAGGTCGCGGGTTTGGGAAGTGCTGTCGAAGAAGCCTTGGCGAGTTGCTGCACTGCATCCTGTGCATGGTACACACTGCAACCACTGTGCACCGGTGGTGAAGGGAGTGAATGTTTAGGGTGGTGGATGGGGTGCCAATCAAGCGGGCTGCTTTGTCCTGGATAGTGTCGAGCTTCTTGAGTGTTGTTGAAGCTGCACTCATCCAAGCAAGTGAAGAGTATGCCATCACACTCCTGACTTGTGCCTTGTAGATGGTGGAAAGGCTTTGGGGTGTCAGGAGGTGAGTCACTCGCCACAGAACACCCAGCCTCTGACCTGCTCTTGTAGCCACAGTATTTATATGGCTGGTCCAGTTAGGTTTCAGGTCAATGGTGACCCCCAGGATGTTGATGGTGGGGGATTCGGCGATGGTGATGACGTTGAATGTCAAGGGGAGGTGGTTAGATTCTCTCTTGTTGGAGATGGTCATTGCCTGGCACTTGTCTGGTGCAAATGTTACTTGCCACTTATCAGCCCAAGCCTGGATGTTGTCCAGGTCTTGCTGCATGCAGGCTCGGACTGCTTCATTATTTCAGGGGTTGCGAATGGAACTGAACACTGTGCAATCATCAGCGAACATCCCCATTTCTGACCTTATGATGGAGGGAAGGTCATTGATGAAGCTGCTGAAGATGGTTGGGCTTAGGACACTGCCCTGAGGAACTCCTGCAGCAATGTCCTGGGCTGAGATGATTGGCCTCCAACAACCACTACCATCTTCCTTTGTGCTAGGTATGACTCCAGCCACTGGAGAATTTTCCCCCTGATTCCCATTAACTTCAATTTTATTAGGGCTCCTTGGTGCCCCACTCGGTCAAATGCTGCCTTGATGTCAAGGGCAGTCACTCTCACCTCACCTCTGGAATTCAGCTCTTTTGTCCATGTTTGGACCAAGGCTGTAATGAGGTCTGGAGACGAGTGGTCCTGGCGGAACCCAAACTGAGCATCGGTGAGCAGGTTATTGGTGAGTAAGTGCCGCTTGATAGCACTGTCGACAACACCTTCCATCACTTTGCTGATGATTGAGAGTAGACTGATGGGGCGGTAATTGGCCGGATTGGATTTGTCCTGCTTTTTATGGACAGGACATACCAGGGCAATTTTCCACATTGTCAGGTAGATGCCAGTGATGTAGCTGTACTGGAACAGCTTGGCTAGAGGTGCAGCTAGTTCTGGAGCACAAGTCTTCAGCACTACAGCCGGGATGTTGTCGGGGCCCATAGCCTTTGCTGTATCCAGTGCTCTCAGCTGTTTCTTGATATCACGTGGAGTGACTCGAATTGGCTGAAGACTGGCTTCTGTGATAGTGAGGATATCGGGAGGAGGCCGAGATGGATCATCCACTGGGCACTTCTGGCTGAAGATGGTTGCAAACGCTTCAGCCTTGTCTTTTGCACTCATGTGCTGGACTCAGCCATCATTGAGGATGGGGATGTTAGCAGAGTCTCCTCCTCCCGTTAGTTGTTCAATTGTCCACCACCATTCACGACTGGATGTGGCAGGACTGCAGAGCTTTGATCTGATCCGTTGGTTGTGGAATCGCTTAGCTCTGTCTATAGCATGTTGCTTCTGCTGTTTAGCATGCATGTAGTCCTGAGTTGTAGCTTCACCAGGTTGGCACCTCATTTTTAGGTACGCCTGGTGCTGCTCCCAGCATGCTCTTCTACATTCCTCATTGAACCTGGGTTGATCCCCTGGCTTGTTGGTAATGGTAGAGTGAGGAATATGCCAGGCCATGAGGTTACAGATTGTGGTGGAATACAATTCTGCTACTGCTGATGGCCCACAGCGCCTCATGGATGACCAGTTTTGAGCTGCTCGATCTGTTCTGAATCTATCCCATTTAGCACGGTGGTAGTGCCACACAACACGTTGGATGGTGTCCTCAGTGTGAAGTCAGGACTTCGTCTCCACGAAGACTGTGCGGTGGTCACTCCTACCAATACGGTCATGGACAGATGCATTTGCGACAGGTAGATTGGTGAGGACGAGGTCAAGTAAGTTTTTCCCTCGTGTTGGTTCGCTCACCACCTGCCGCAGGCCCAATCTGGCAGCTATGTCATTCAGGACTCTGCCAGCTCGCTCAGTAGTGGTGCTACCGAGCCACTCTTGGTGATGGACATTGAAGTCCCCCACCCAGAGTACATTCTGTGCCCTTGCTACCCTCAGTGCTTCCTCCAAGTGGTGTTCAACATGGAGGAGGACTGATTCATCAGCTGAGGAAGGGCGGTAGGTGGTAATCAGCAGGAGGTTTCCTTGCCCATGTTTGACCTGATGCTATGAGATTTCATGGTGTCCAGAGTCAATGTTGAGGACTCCCAGGGCCACTCGCTCCTGACTATATATCAAAGTACCGCCACCTCTGGTCCGTCTGTCCTGCCGGTGGGACAGGATATACCCAGGGATGGTGATGGAAGAGTCTGGGACGTTGGCTGAAAGGTATGATTCTGTGAGTATGGCTATGTCAGGCTGTTGCTTGACTAGTCTGTGGGACAGCTCTCCCAATTTTGGCACAAGTCCCCAGATGTCAGTGAGGAGGACCTTGCAGAGTCGACTGGGCTTGGTTTGCCATTGTCGTGTCAGGTGCCTAGTGGTCTGATGCCGGGTGGTCCGTCCGGTTTTATTTTTATTGTGACCTTTTTTAGCGAGATTTTACAACTGAGTGGCTTGTTAGGCCATTTCAGAGGGCAATTAAGAATCAACCACATCGCTGTGGGTCTGGAGTCACATATAGGCCAGACCGGGTAAGGACGGCAGGTTTCCTTCCCTAAAGGACATTAGTGAATCAGATGGGTTTTTACGACAATCCGCTAGCTTCATGGCCGCCATTACTGATACTAGTATTTTAATTCCAGATTTTATTTAATTAATTGAATTTAATTGATTGAATTTAAATTCCCCAGCTGCCGTGGCGGGATTTGAACTCATGATTCTGGATTATTAGTCCAGGCCTCTGGATTACTAGTCCAGTAACATAACCACTATGCTACCATACCCTGTATCTTAACTCAATTTATCCACCTTGGTTTCATTACCCTTACCTAACACAAATCTATCAATCTCAACAACTTTTTTTTTGGGGGGGGGGGGGGGGGGGGGTGAAATCCAGATTTCCACTACCCTTTGTGAGAAAAAGTGTTTTCTGACATACCCCTAAACGGCCTAGCTCTAATTTTAAGGTTATGCCCCCTTGTTCTGGATTCACCCACCAGGGGAAATGGTTGGACCTATTCCTGAAGATGTTATCACATGAACTCCTGCCCTCAACTGCCACGCCCCCACTCCTGTCATTGGTCACCCGACATGTCCATCCTCACCCCCAGCCAACTGGAAAGCACACAGACTCTTCAATACCTGATTGGATGATTCTTGACTTTGCCAAACAGCCTTTTTCTCACCCCCCCACCGCCCTCCATGTCCAGTATTTTTAGAATGAACAAAAGCATTCAAATGAAATTTTAAAAACTTTCGTTTTGAATGCGGCTATGATTTTTCTGCTGGGTTGCTCCCAGTCATGACTTGGAGATTAGTCTTTAATTCTTGGAGACTCCAGGGCAATCCTGGAGGATTGGAACCCTAATTGTGCCTCGCACCAATCTCCATCAAGGTATGCAAGCATGTCAACAGCTTTCAAGCCTTTGACAATATTGACCTTATATTGTGTGCAAGGAGAAGCAATAGAGAGACACACGCTCATTTGTGCTTCCATTCTTAATCACCTACATAAAACAAAGACTACATTTGTAAGTGGCTCACTGTACGTGAAGTGATATGGGAGGTTTTGGAGAGAGAAGGCATTATATAAATGCAAGTTCATTAAAAAGTGAATTGTAAACAATTTTACAACACCAAGTTATAGTCCAGCAATTTTATTTTAAATTCACAAGCTTTCGGAGGCTTCCTCCTTCGTCAGGTGAACGATGTGAAAATGAAATCCTCGAAATGAAATCGCATTTATAATTCACAGAACGTTCTGTGAATTATAAATGCGATTTCATTTGACGAAGGAGGAAGCCTCCGAAAGCTTGTGAATTTAAAATAAAATTGCTGGACTATAACTTGGTGTTGTAAAATTGTTTACAATTGTCAACCCCAGTCCATCACCGGCATCTCCACATCATTAAAAAGTGAAGGTGATTTACTAGACTGGTGGGAGGAAAGGACGAAGGGGAGGATGTCAAACAGATCAGCAAAATTCAAATATGCCAAGTCAAACTTAGGTGACAATTTTTGGTAAATAGCTCTGGTTAATTACGTAGAATTCACAGCATAGAAACCTGCCATTTGGCCCAACAACTCTATGCTCCACTCCAGCCTCCTCCCACCCCTCTTCACCTAATGCTTCCACATCCTTCTATTCCTTTTTTCCCTCATGTACTATTCTAGCTTCCCCTTAATTGCATCTATGCTATTCACCTCAATCACTCCACGTGGTAGCAAGTTCCACATTCTCACCACTCTCTAGGTAAAGAAGTTTCTCCTCAATTCTCCATTGGATTTATTAGTGACTATCTTATATTTATGGCCCCTAGTTTTGGACTCCCCCACAAGTGGAAACATCTTCTCTACGTCTACCCTATCAAGCTCCTTCATAATCTTAAAGACCTCGATCAGCTCACCCCTCAGACTTCACTTTTCTAGAGACAAGAGCCCCAACCTGCTAAGGCTTTCCTGATAGTTATAACCTCTCAGTTCTGGCATCATCCTTATAAATATTTTTGCACTTCCTCCAGTGCTTCTATGATAAAACTCCTGGAAGGCTGTAGCTTTCAACACATACACTTAAGCAATCCCTGTATTACATCCAGACATTGTTAGGTTCCTTCAGGATATCAATCCAAGAATTCATACACATCTATAATCCCCTCTCATCCTAGATGTTAACCTGCGGCCGCCATTCACTCCCCCATATGGCACCAACTGAGGGCTGGCTTCACTCAGCTGACATTGGATTGAGAAATGGGTGACAGTACTGGACCAATATCCAGAAACAAAAAGGGAATTGATCATTGTTTTGTGACTGTGGCAGCTTTAACAGACTAAAGTAGTGAATAACGAGAGTTGGATACATTTTAAGATTTCAATTTGACTTATACTGAGTTTCCACAGCAATGCTAGAGACATTGAGGTTCATTTTAACCTAACAAAGTATATCTGTGAGCCATTAAGGGGGAAGTACTTCATCTTAAAAGCACTTCTGTCTGCAGTACCATCCTCTTAAGTTTTATTTAGGGTGCTTTGGCTGTGGAACATGAACATGCCACAATCTGAAAGGATGCCAACATGACAAAAATAAGGTAGCTTCGTCCATAGTCTGTATTCTGCACTGCATTTTTAGCTTTCAGATGAGACATTAAACTGAGGCCCCATCTGCCCTCTCAGGTGGATGTAAAAGATCCACTATTTCAAAGACGAGCAGGGAGTTCCCCTTGGCATCCAGGCCAATATTTATCCCTCAACCAACATCACTGAAACAGATTATCTGGTCATTATCACATTGCTGTTTGTGGGACCTTGCTGTGTGTAAATTGGATGCTGCATTTCCTACATTACAACAGTGGCTACAATTCAAAAAGTACTTCGGAGCATCCTGAAGTTGTGAAAGGCGCTATTTACAATCAAGTCTTTCTTGAAAGCAGATGATGTTAAGATATTACCCTCAAAATGGTTTCTGCAACTGCTAGCTGAAAAATTAGCTTCTGTTCTTTCAAGTCTGCATGAGATAGATCAGAAAGAAGCCAATCAAGTCAATACTGTTGATTACTAATAGATGTACGCATCTGGAAAAACAATCAAGGAACACACCCAAATGCCAGAAACAATTAACATGCATCACTAGGCTACTAAAAAATGAGAATCTAATCTGGATTGCCCAAGCATCGATGGCACTTGTTAGACACATCAGGTGGCCATCAGCACACTTTTGTATATATATTATGGAGTTTACTGTTCAATATTCCAGGAAGTGCCTCTGTCGCCAATTGAATTCTCAAAGGCAATACCATTTCAAAAGGGAAATAAAGGATACAGAAATCAGACATTTGTACTTTACAGTTATTTACAGTTTTAACCTGGCTGCAACAGATGCAGAGGCAAGATATAACTTCATGGATAAGTGCCTACATAATTCCAAGAAGGACTAATCAGTAGGGTTGCTCTCAGAAGTACTTGTCTATAGTTCGTTAGAAAGATCTGCAAAGTAACCCATTCAAATGAATTCAATTGACTGGTTTATCTGTTTAATCATTTAATGAACTGGTTCAAAATTGCTGTGTTAATTGCTCAGTTACTGCTTGCTGCAATATATGTCTAAATCTATGATTAAACTAGTTTGGTAGATTAGTCTGACATCTAGATTCACTGATATTAATCTGCCTAAATGACAAGCCCCGGAGGATTGCTCTCACTTCGTTCCATCCCTGCAACCTGAATGTAGCCACGGCATCTCCAGCTATTGATTCTTCTCCTACTCTTGCATAGTCAACTCCGGAGTGCCCCAAGAATCTATACTTGGTCTCCTCCTCTTCCTCAACTACATGCTGCCCCTCCTCTACATCATCCACAGACATATGGTCAGTCTCCACATTGAACGCTGATGACACTAAGTTTCCCTCCAACACTTCTCTCGCCCCCTACGCTGCGTCAGTGCCATCAGGCTGCTTGACCAACGTTCAGTCTTCGCTGAGCCTAAACTTCATCCAGCTCAACATTGGGGAAGACCAAAGCATCATCTTCAGTCCCCGCAACAAACACCGCTCCCATGCCAATGATCCCATCCTCAGTCAGACTGTTCACAAACTTGGAGTGCTGTCCAATCCTGCACCAAGCTTCAGACGGCACATTCTCTCCACCATAAAAACTTCATACTTCCGCCTCCATCCCTACTTCATATCTTTGTGACCTCCAGACTCAATTGCTCCAATGCTCTCCTTGCTGGTCTCCCATCTTCCACCCTCCATAAACTCTAGATTCTCCAAAGCTTTGCCACACATATCTTGCTGCGCACCAAGTCTTGTTCAACCATCATCCTTATCCTCGCTGATCTATAATTGGCTCCATATTCCTCCAATGCATCACAATGAAAATCCTTGTTCTCTTCTTTAGATCCCTCCATAGCCTCACCCCCACCCTATCTCTAACTTCTTCCGGTCCTATATCCCTACCCCTCCCCACCTGAACACTGTTCCTGACTGTGGCCTCTCTTCACTTTACCGTTGGTGACCGTGCCTTCAGCCACCTGAATCCTATTCTCCAGAATTCCCTTTACCTCCCCTCCTTTAAAATACTCTTCAATCTCTTAGCAAGCTTTTGGTCACTCCTCTAAATCCCTCCTCCAGCACAAGTTTCTTTACACCTATCTGTGACGTGTCTTTTACATAGAAGTGCAACAGCACAGAACCAGGCCATTCGATCCAAATGGTCCATGCAGGTGTTTAAGCTCCACAGGAGCCTCCTCCCACCCTACTTTATCTAATCCTTATCAACATATCCTTCTATTCCTTTGTTCCTCATGTACTTATCTAGCTTTAAAGGAATCTTTGCTATTCACCTTAACTACTCCCTGTGGTAGCAAGTTCCACATTCTAACCACTCTCTGGGTAAAGTTTCTCCTGAATTCCCCATTGGATTTATTAGTGACTATCTTATATTTATGGCCTCTAGTTTTAGAATCCTCCAGAAACATCAAACCTCCTCATTATTTTAAAGACCTCTACTAGGTCCCCCTCAGTCTTTTTTTGATAAAAAAAAGAGCCCCAACCTGTTCAGTCATTCCTGATTGTTATAACTTCTCAGTTGGTACCATCCTTATAAATCTGTCTTGCGACAGACTTTAAGTTAAGATCACTAAATGAATACATTTGTAGTCACCCTTGTAATGGGGGCATGTATTGGAAATCCTGTATGTAATCTGGAGACAAAGATCTACTGTTCACCCAGGGCATGCCATTACAGATTACTTTGCATCAAAGGATGTCCATCAGTTTATAGGAAGCATAGGTTTACCTATGGGAGCTCGCTTTTGAGTTGGGCACAAGAAATGTATCTGGAGAAGCCTGAATCCTAACAGCGGGTTCAATCCACCTCTCTGGTCTGCTTCTAATCTCATCAAAGGAGGCGGTTGTATCTCCCTGCAGGGAGCTGGGAAATTTGAAGAGTGGTTGGTGATATTTGCATCAGATCACTATTGTATGTCTCCTGTATCATCACCGCAGATAAGCAGTTGCTATGTCCACGCCACAATAATTGTAGATATTCATTCCTCAGCTATCCCACAATGAGGAGGTCAATTGATTGCTACTGTTCTAGTACTAAGACATACATCTGTTTTCTGAGGTGAGATTATATTATTAAAAAGTTATTGTTCAAAGAGTCCATTATCTGGTGATCTGAAGGGAAACACTTCAAACGTTGCTTCTCTATTGACACGTTAAACGCCAGTTTTCTTGGTGTTTGGTCAGCTAAAAAAGTTTCTGGGTTGGACAATCAAAAGTTGTCCACGGGCAGTACATACTGGGGGAAAATGTGGGTTCTTTAATGGTTTAGGAATGTTTTCATGCCAGTCTTAAGTGCAACAAATACCAAAAGCTGTACAGGCCCCAAGACCTAAAAGACCTGAAAAACTGGAATGTTGCATCCATGTTGCCTACTCCCCATCATGAATTTATCTAAAGCACAACATCTCTAAGTAACGCCACATGCTGTACAAGACTTCAAATAAATCTAGATTTTTAAAAAAACCCGTTAGGCAACTCTTCCAGAATAGAAGATCCATCGTCCTGGATACTACACAAAAATGGAATGGATCATGTAAGTGGTCCTACAGTACATGTTAGAAGGTGGCTGCACCATAAAATCATATATCATCTAGTTACAACACTGTCATTTTAACACAGACCACTGAACCTACCATTCCTACACAACAGGTTAATACACAATTTTCTACAAATCAATTGGAGATTTTTAAAAATCATAGTTTATAAAACAAAAAAAATTCAGTTTAACTCCTGAAAGTCATCCAAATAATCTTTAATGTTTTGTAATCGGCAAAGTCAACAATTCAGTGGCTGACTTGATTGATGAGCAAATCAACTAGTTTAGTATTGCGATGCTTTGTTTTATACAAGTGTGAATTTTAACTTTTATTTGTCAAACATGACATACCCTTAAGCCACA